>NC_077241.1:70190919-70493950 GCF_947179165.1 Solanum dulcamara | reverse complement strand
GTAAGACTCAATGTGATTGGGATGTGGCATTGGATTTAATTCTGTTGCTTTATATAGGTTTTAAGAACGCAATTACAAGGACTATCAGGATTTTGTTTGTTAGCCACGGACCTGAGTAGTTGAATTCCTCATCAAACTAAATTACAGCTTATAGTGTGTGGTACTTGAAAAGTCAATGTAGAAGACCAAAATTACATAATAGTCAAAACCTGTCATAAGCATATAGGTTATGCTGACAACCTGATAAGAATTTTTAGCTTAGCTGATTTCATTTCTTTGAAAAGAGAAAAAAGTATTCATTTTTTAACGCAAATCTTCATTCTGGTGTGTACATAATAACTCGACAACACTGATAAAAACTACCAAATATCAAAATAGAGAAGTGATTACTTTGGAGTTTCTTTCGAGATTTAAGATTAATGTTTTTTTCTGGTTAACATCACCATTAGAAGATGCAACATGAGCAAATGGGTGACAAAGTGGGTATAATCGAATAATTACCTTATTATTCACATATTAGCCATTTCGGTCATCTCTATAGTCTAAACTAGCTATTAATTAGAATTGTAACACAAAATAACTTCCTTTCTCGATCATAGTTGTTTGGTCCTTGTTATTTTCTCTACAAATAAAAAGAGAGGTAGGCAAAAGAATGGCACCTCAAGTCTATCGAATCAAAAGCAGACAATTGCTGGAGTTTACATAAACATAACCTAAAGATGATGGCTTTAACTTGGAACACATTATCCTCTGCTATTCTGCATAATAATGGTAGAGTATTGCAAGTGAAACACTTTTGACAGTTTATACAATTTCCCAAGAAATGAAAAAAAGTTAATAGCTGAAAGAATAACAAATCTGATTAATATGAAAGGACTGCTGCATTGCATACGGGGGCGGATTTACGTAGGATGAAGGGTGTCATTGGACCTCTTCATCCAGAATTTATCAAATAAAATACAATATTTCATGATTAAATAAAACGAATGACACCACTTCCCAAAGGTTGCCTGTTGGTTCGCTTGCAAAGCACCTAACTTTGCCAGTAAACTTCAGACAGTTAGTACTTCAATCTTTCATTTTAAAACTTTTGAATTTTACTGGTTGAACACATCAACTTTTGTGTAGGAACGGACGATAAATAACTATAAACGCTACTTGGATTCAATTATTTCACCACATATAAAATCCTAATTTTGAAAACTACTTGCTCCAATTACTTGAGACTTGGCGTACTGCTTTCTCGGTGATGAAGTTGATTAAGATCGATTTGTGAAATCAAATGAATGGTGATTTTTTAAGTGGTTGTTTGGGGTTTTTACCTTAGACACTATTTTTAATGCGACTATTATGATTAGAAAAATATTTATACTGTCGTGAATACATTTTAAAAATGAAAACTCGTCGAAGAAAATCATAGCAATATTTTTAATATGATGTCGTCACAATATTTGTTCTTTGTTAGCTCCTTTAAATATAGACACCACTTACAAAAAATGTTGCTTATGCCACAGATTCATGTAGCTTTGGAACGCTGGAATTTCAGGTTTGGTATAGTTAATACTTCAGGTATTGGTATAATATAGGATTTCAGGCTTTGGTAAGGCTGGAATATTTGGGGATCCCGGCTTAAGAATCTCAGGGGATGGCGGCTCGTGTAGTGCACCAGCTAACTGATCATGCATGAAGCATAAGTTGTTCTTATCATTCTTTTGGAGAAGGTGAAGTAGAGGTAACTGAATCCATTTTATGTGCATTAGGATGAATGAAACAAAAATTAGGAAAGCAAAACGGTGAGGGAAAGAATGGACAAACAACGATTTAGCAAAAACAGAGATGGCCAATAATAGGAACTAAACAAAAGTAACATAGATCAAAGCTTTATTACACTGTATATATAAAAAGTACATAAAACACTCATAGTATAATGACACGTCAAACATGCTACATCCAATTCAAGTACTACTATAAAAGAATTACAAGTTCTACTCCTACCAGAAAGTATCCAATACTATCTCCAGGTCGCAAACATCATAAACTGAGACGGAAATCCCAAAACATCATTTGGGTACTTTCTAATAGAGTGAAAGTAGCATATAATTTACTCAAGGAGTAGGCTGTTCTGGAATTTCAGGCTTTGGCATAGTTGGAACTTTTAGCTTTGGAAGCTCTGGGAGTTTTGGCTTTGGTAGTTCTGGGATTTCAGGCTTTGGCATGCTTGGGACTTCTTGCTTTGGAAGCTCTGGGACTTTTGGCTTTGGTAGTTCTGAAATTTCAGGCTTTGGCATAGTTGGAACTTTTAGTTTTGGAAGCTCTGGGAGTTTTGGCTTTGGTAGTTCTGGGATTTCAGGCTTTGGCATGCTTGGGACTTCTGGCTTTGGAAGCTCTGGGACTTTTGACTTTGGTAGTTCTGGGATTTCAGGCTTTGGCATAGTTGGTACTTCAAGCTTTGGAAGTTCTGGGACTTTTGGCTTTGGTAGTTCTGGGATTTCAGGTTTTGGCAGTGTTGGAACTTCAGGCTTTAGAAGCTCTGGGGCTTTTGGCTTTGGTAGTTTTGGGATTTCAGGCTTTGGCATTGTTGGAACTTTTAGCTTTGGAAGTTGTGGGGCTTTTGAATTTGGTAGTTCTGGAATTTCTGGCTTTGGCATAGATGGAATTTCTGGCTTTTTCATAGTCGGAGGAATAGCGGGTATCTCTGGCTTTGGTATGGTTGGGAGCTCTGGATTCGGCATAGTTGGGATTTCAGGCTTTGGCAAGGCTGGGACTTTCGGGAGTTGTGGTTTAGGTATCTCGGGAACGGGCGTCTCTAGAAGGTGACGTGCAGTCGCTCCAGTTATGTTGCCATGAATGAAGAATAAATTAAGAAATGTAAGTAGTAAAAGAGAAGACAGATGGTAATGCCGAGCCATTTTTCTGCAAATCTCAGAAGGTTAAAGAAAGAATGAGTATATGTGATTCGGATGTGGTATTGGCTTTAAGCCTGTTGCTTTATATAGGTTTTAAACAACTGGAATTGTAGGATTTTGTTTGTTACGCAAGGATCTGAGTAGTTGAATTTCTCATCAAACTAAATTACAGCTTATAGTTTGGTACTTAAAAAAGTCAATGTAGATGACCTAAATTACATAATAGTCTAAACCTGTCACAAGCATATAGGTTATTTATTTGAATAGAGAAAAAGCATTCAATTTTTACCGCAAATCTTCATTTGGGTGTGTACGTAATAACTCGATGACACCGACGAAAACTACCAAATGTCAAAACAGAAGGTGATTATGTACTTTAGAATTAATGTGTTTCTGGTTAACAACACCATTAGAGGATGCAAAATGATGGATGACAAGAAGTGGGTCACTTAAGTATGAGAAATTATGTAGCAAAATTATTCTATTTTAATTTATTTTATATCAATAAAATCACTCAATTTAAGGCTTTTCTCTTATAAAATCATTCAATTAAATTTGTCATAAAAAAATATGACATGACAAAAAAATTATTCTTATATATCATATAAATATGAACCCCACAAATAAAAAGATTCATATCTTATACCCGACCAATATCTAATATATTAGAGAAAAATATGCTTTAAAATAAACAAGTAAAACTATTTCTAGTGATTGGAGTACTTTGGGGATAAAATATGGTGGTAAGTAGGGGTGTTCACGGTTTGGGTAAAAATCGATCCAAATCAAAAAGTTAAATCAAATCGATCAAATAAACATATTTTTTTATTTTATTTGATTTGGTTTGGTTTTACATTTTTTAAAACCGATAATATTTGGTTTGGTTTTGATTTCGTTCAAAAAAATCTAAGAAATAACCGAATCGAACCGACAAATTATATACATATTTTTTATAAGTATATATACATAACATATATTTTTATGCAAAAAAAATGCAGCACACTAATTTAAAATATTAAGTTATGATGCATTTTTTATTTGTACAACCATATCATTAGCTTATGCATTATTCAGTAAGTTTATGTTGTTTAGTACATTAGATTAGCTAATAATATAAGCAGGAAGTTAAACATATTTAAAATTCTGGTATAAGAATTATAAGATCCAAAATGGCACGAAGACAATTTATTTTTCTCTTTTGAATGAATTGTTTTTTTTATTTTTGTGTATGGTTAATAACCAAATAACCGAACCATATCGAACCAAACCAAACCGAAACTGATAATAACCAAACCGATGGATGTATGTTTTATTTGATTTGGTTTGGTTTTAATAATTTTAAAATTGATTAAATTAGTTTAATTTTAATTTTGGTCAATAACCGATCCAAACCGACCCATAAACACCCCTAATGGTAAGTATAATGCAAGTACAATGGATGCGTCCAATAAATTCAATATTTTTGAGATATCACATACTGAATTTAGTAAACTTATTATATAATGTATGGAATCACAGAAAATCAGTAGCTTTTGTCTAGATTTTATATATATATATATATTAATTTCATAATACCATAAGAATTCATAAATTTCAAATGATGTATTCGCCTCTGATCTGATCATGATTCCTCGATAACTAGGGGCGTGCCAAGGGGGGTCACCTATTTCACGTGAACCCATGCTTTTCTTCCGAGATCATATATATTAGTGTTACATTTTTTTAAAAAAAAATTGAAATACAAATGTGTGAACCCACACTCGGATTATATATCATTATGATGATTGAGGGCGTCTCTCTAAGTGAGATTACAAATATGAATCTTATATCTATCTTGTTTTATTTTTTTCTAAAATTATGTAACACCACTCTAAGTGGTTATTGATAGCACTTTTAATGTTATATATATATATATATATATTGCTTCAATCTTTCAAAAATTTCAAGTTTGTCACATTGGATATTCCTATTTTTTTAGCACTGTAATTTTTTATATATATAATTAAATCAAATGTGTATATTAAAACTAATAGTACTAAATGATATATCATACAATTAATGGGTTCAGTCGATCTCATACCTTCAACATGAAAAATAGCTATATATATAATTACTATTTTAATAGTTCGATAAGAATTAATTTTGAACCTATAATTTTAAAATTTTCACGATTTTTAGTGATAAGAACCTAAATGTCAAATTGATCAAATTTATATTTTAGATCTACCTTTTTATAATAGTGCACCTATCAATTCGAAATCCTGAATATGCGCGTCTGTTGATAACTACCGTAGTATTTTTTTTACTTTTAATTTCCACTTATCAATTGTTTACCTTTCTAAAATTCCATAAATAACTTTTGATTTTTCCTGATCAATACAAGAAGTTACATGAATTTGAAGCAAAACTTTCTTAAAATATTAATAGACCTTCGTCACACATTTTTTTTCTTTCTTACTACTCATTTTCTCCCTTTTGGTAACACTTACAAATTCTCAAAAAAATTTACATCTCCTTCACTAAATTTGGAAGACACATAACCTATATCTCATTAGTAATTAAGATATTATAAAGTTTGAGGTTGATAACTCAACTTTATTCTTAGATTTTATATTTTTGCATTACTTAAGTATCCTTATTTGTAGTATCATCACAGTGTATTAGAAACTCTATGATGATCATAGAATATTTAGTTTTCTCTAGCTCTTATTTTCTTCATGCTTGTTAATTAGTAGAGGTTCGTTACCTCATTAGGATTAGTAAGATAAGGCCTAGTCCTCCTTGTACTTTTCTCTTTGAGGTCCTTTTTCTTTATTAATAAAAACTAGTCTTACGCACACCTTACCTAGAGGAAATGATTTAAAAAAATGAAAAATGGGTTCAAATATGATGAGTAATTAATTATATTGAATTTATAAAAAGCCGATGCCTGGTAGGATTGATCTGCCCTTCTACCTTTAATTTTGTGAGGAAAAACTAAACCAGTGAGCCACATCAACTTTTGTGCACGAAAGGGAAAATAAATAACTGTAAACGCTACTTGGATTCAATTATTTCACCACATGTAACCCCCTAACATTGAAAACTATTCGATACAATTACTTGGGACTTGGCGTATATTGCTTTCTCGATGATAAAATTGATGAAGATCGATTTGTGAAATTAAATGAATGATGAGTTTTTTGAGTGTTTGTTAGGTGTTTTAAGCTTATACAGGAAAATATGTACTATTTCTAAAGACTATTATAATATAAAAAATAAAACAATACTATTATGAATATTGAAAAATGAGAACTCGTGGATAGATGACAATGACATTTGAGAAAATACAAAGATGGCCAATAATAGGAACTAAACCAAAGTAACATAGATCAAAGCTATATCACACTGTATATATTAGAAAGTACATGAAACACTCATATAGTATAATGACACGTCAAGCATGGTACATCCAATTCAAATACTACTATAAAAGAATTATAATTTCTACTCCTAGCGGAAAGTATCCATTACTATCTCCAGGTCGCAAATTTATAGACTGAGATTGAAATCGCAAAACATCAGTTGGGCACTTTCTAATAGAGTGAAAGTAGCATATAATTTACTCAAGGAGTAGCGGGTTTGTATGGTGGAGAAAGTGAAGGAAGAGTTGGTTTAGGCAGTTCTGGAATTTAAGGCTTTGGAATAGTTGGAACTTTTAGCTTTGGAAGCTCGGGGAGTTTTGGCTTTGGTAGTTCTGGGATTTCAGGCTTGGGCATAGTTGGGACTTCTAGCTTTGAAAGTTCGGGGACTTTTGGCTTTGGTAGTTCTGGGATTTCAGGCTTCGGCGTAGTTGATACTTCGGGCTTTGGAAGCTCTGGGACTTTTGGCTTAGGAAGTTTCGGAATTTCAGGCTTCGACATTGTTGGAAATTTTAGCTTTGGAAGCTATGGGGCTTTTGGCTTTGATAGTTCTGGGATTTCAGGCTTTGGCATAGCTGGTACTTCAGGTTTTGGAAGCTCTGGGACTTTTGGCTTTGGTAGTTTCGGGATTTCAGGCTTTGGCATTATTGGAACTTTTAGCTTTGGAAGCTCTGGGGATTTTTGCTTTGATAGTTCTGGGATTTCAGGCTTTGGCGTAGTTGGTACTTCAGGCTTTGGAAGCTTAGGGACTTTTGGCTTTGGTAGTTCTGGGATTTTCGGCTTTGGCTTAGCTGGGACTTCTGGCTTTGGAAGTTATGGGATTTTTGGCTTCCCCAATATTAGTGGCAGTCAAGGCAGAGAAGAAACCGTTCTTCTCCTTTTCATTCGGAACTCTCTGTACGTATTTTTTTCCTATTTTGTCTTCCCCCCCATTGTTTATATTTTGCTGCAGTTATTATTATGCAAGAATCATATTTGGAGCTAGGGGTTGTGGGTAGTAATATTTTTGGCTTCTTTTGGCATGTTTAAACTTGTATTAAACATTTTTAGGAACTATTTGATACTCAACTACGTAAATATACGTAGGAATTTTATTACAGTATTGTAGGGTGACATGTTATAAAAAGAGAACTTGGAGCAGTTTCTCTGAAAGGAGACGAGGCTGGTGTCCAGCAAGAGACAAAGTAACAAAGGGTGGTGAAGAGTACCAAGTAATTATAGTAATGTTGACAAGTTTGAGGATTAAAGCAAATGGTAAGATGAAAACAAGAACTGATATAGTATTTCTATTTGCAAGTTCCATAGCTTTATAGTAATTGTGCAGAAGGGTCTGAGCCCAGTTTCTGAGCGAGAATATAAGCAGACGCAAAGCAATATCTTGATGAATTATTTTGTTGATTAAGATTATGTTGTCCCACGAAATCACCTCCAAATTTTGAACATAAGTTAAATTTGATTGAAATGTGGAATATGTTAATGTTTTAGGAATTGTGCAATCTATGAGTCGTTTCTTTTTCATCCTTTCATTTATTCTCCTCAATATCACCTTAGAGAAATGAACGGTTCATAATTGTGGGAGTGAAATTTGAATTAAATATATATTTTCTGTTTAGGGGTTATACAACTGATGCTAGAAAGAAAAGAAGGGCTGGTTTATAAAATTTGGTTTCTCCTATTGTTTTGCTCATGTAGCAAACTAGCTACAGGGTATGTTTCTTCTCTTTAAATATGAACCGTAGATCACCACATTATACTCTTTCTTGACCTAAAATAGTGTTGCACCTTGTTTATTGTCCTATCGATTAGATAGGATTAATGATTAAGTGAATTTCATCTTGGAAAATTGAAAATTGCAGGTATGTCAATTAACAGAGATGAATCAGGACGTGGAATTTTAGCATGTCAGCTGTTAGGAACTTAAGTTAGTGTGTTACTTCTCTCTTATTTTTTCTGTTTTAATAGAGGCTGAAGATTGTCTATAACATTAGTTGTACAAATGCCAAAATTAAATTAATTTTCAACTATTTCTATCAGGTTGTTCATCTACTACTATAGTGTATTGCATTTTTGTTAATGACGTTATGTATAGCAATCTTTTCCCTTATATTTACAATTATTCCATGTCATTCTTGATATGCATTTACAAATTTTAGGATGTGTAATCTTTTTTTTTTTTTTTTTTTTTTTTTTTTTGGGAACAGACCATACACGAGGCTCCCACCTCTCATGCGCGGCCAGGGGTTGAGCCGCTCACCCCCAAGCTGTATTATACATAAAAATAGAAAGATACACGGAGGGGGGCATAAACCTAACCTCCAATCCTATGGTGGTTCATAAGCCGATATTCCTAATAAGGTCAATCAGCTCATCCCCGATACAAGCACACAAAAAAGGGTCCTAGAAACTATGCACCTAAAGGAGAGGACTCCTCTCGATACAAAGAAACTAGAAAAACATAAATAAGGGAGACTCTCCCTTTACATAGTAAAGGAAAAATCTAAATATAAAAGGAGATAATCTTCATAAAAGCTATATATACAACAAAATTTTAGCGTAAACGAAAATCATCAAAGAACATGGCTAAAATTATAACATGGGGAATCACAAACACTGCAATTGAGTGATCAATCCAAGGATGCAAAACAAAGTAGTAGATCATGGAGGCTTCTTAATCCGTTTGGTCTTCCTCCGCCTAAAGCTAGGTAGGCCGATTCTATCTAGCATGTAGTATCCTCGAATACCACGAGGTAGCTGCTGGAGGGTAGTGTAGTGGCCTGGAATGGTAAGAGTGTGACTGTGCTTGGAGAGAGCATCCGCAGTGAAGTTTGCCTCCCTGTATACATGTTTGCAAGCAAAGAAGGCAAATAATTTGGTAATATCAACAAGGTCATGAGTTACCTGGTGAAGGCTCCACGGAGGTTTCATCTGGTGACTGATCCATTTAGTGAGCAACTCCGAGTCAACTTCTAGGATAACATGATGGAAGCCCTGTTGAATGCACCATCTAAGCCCATAAGTAGCCGCCTCTAGTTCAGCTTGATTGTTGGTTCCCTCCCCTAGTGGTATGGCGTAAGCGAAGAGGAAATTACCCATGTGATCTCTTACAATGCCACCCCCCCCAATAGCCCCCGGATTACCCAACGCGCTACCGTCAGTATTTAGCTTAACGAAACCGAGTTGTGGCTTAATCCATGAGACTTGGGTAATCTTCATCTCATGACTACACTTATCTATGTAGGAGATAGTGTGGATCCAGTTCGAAGGCCAATGGATATAGGGGTATGCGATTCTAAGAAGATTAGAGATGTCCTTGAAAACTGTAAATTTCACTCTCGCCAAGCTAGAACTCTTCCCCCCGTATTTGCTCGCGCATCTATTCTTCCACAAATTCCAACATATAAATATTGGGGTGGAGTGAAGGATAAGTTTGTGAGCTTCTGTGCGGTACTTGCGAAGCCACCAGCTCTAGGATGTGTAATCTAAAATCTGCATTTGCACTTTAACATAACCTCTGTTCAAATTAATTAATTTCATCTTGATCTCTAGGAAATTCAAGATCTCTTTAAAAGGCAATTAATGTATCTTTTATTGTCCGTGTTTTATGGAATATGAATATATGTCCTTATGTCATGAGACATTCCACATTTTAACAATACTATTTATGGAACTCCCATTTTTTTCTTTTCTATCTCATGCTTTACATGGTTTAGTATTTTATTTATTCAAATGCATATTGTATTGTTTTTTAATGGGTCTCATGTTTTTAATAAATTTTAATATCATGAAGCTCTTGAGAGGGAGTATACGTGTACGCTCTAAAATTGATTCAACAACATTTGATTATTTCATTAAAAATCATTCAGTATTGAAAAGTTTATAAATTGTCCAATTAAATGAGAGAACAAAAGTTAAGACCAGTGAAAGATAAAGTGATCAAATAGTAGGACTTTTATAATCATTATCCGTAGGTTCTTGAGATATGAGACAATATCAATTTTTTAAATTTACATTGGAATGATCTTGATATCTTAAAATTTCCCAAAAAGAAAATTGTGGTTACTTTTATATTTGAATATTAGAAAAGAATCATTTCCAAGCATTCCGATACAAAAAAGAAACAAAGAACAGAAAGAAGAGAAAGGACAAAAGTAGATTAAATTTTTTTTCTCAAAGCTCGGGATACGGACTATAACTCAAGCCTACTGCTCCAGAATTCCCGGTCCATTTTTTGAAACTGTCCCTCAAACAAGACGTTTCGTACCTAGTCGCTCGACTAAAATGAGTTTAACTATTTGAAACTCATTCAGTCAAACTTCGATACCTAAGTTCATTCATCCAAAGACTTTTTCATTCCCTGATCCGTGCCTCCTTGCTTTAACTAAGACTTTTACTCGTACTCATTGAACTTCTTGCGCAGAAGACGCACAGATCCCCCAAAAAAAAATTCAAGCGATTGTGTGAGAACTTTTTCTAAGCTTAATAAGGTGATTATTACCGCGCGAAGCGCCGGTGAATTACCTAGTATATATATATATATATATATATAAGAGGATCTTAGGCTCGCCTACATGGCATGCCTCAATGATCAGGAAATTTATTTATAATTTTTTCTCTATAACCTATGTACAGTAGAACGCAATCGTCGCTTTAACGTTTATCGAAACATCACTTCTCTTCTCCCCCTGTTGAAACATAACTTTCCTCCAATTAAGGCCTCCTCTCATCGTTTCCTTGATTGTCGTTTTACAAATCATCGCTTCCATTGATTATCGTTTTCCATATTGATCCTCTTTTATTTTAATCTTTAATATGTTACCTTTAGCCATCTTTACGTACTTTACGTCTTCACTCCTTTTCTCTGTTATGTGCTTTAATTTTTTATTACATCAACAACTTATTGCGTACTTGGGTTATAAACAATGGTGCTTTGAAAGATCCAACTTTGAATCTTATGTGTACTCTCAATGGGATTTTCACAAGTGAGTATAAAAACTATAATCATTCAAGGTGTTTCAAATATTATTTTTGCAGTAATAAGAATAGAGGTTGTCAAAAAAAAAAAAGTAATAAGAATAGAGTATGGCACTAAGTAATATGAGTTTTGCTCTTTTCTTTAATTAGTGTGTAACTTCTTTCATGTCTTTTCCACCCTAGAAAGGTCATAGGACCATTAACAATTAACAAACTCGACAAGAAACATACTACATGACACTATGACCCAACATGAACTAGATTCGGCGCTACAAAATATACGTCAAGGCTTCTCTTTCATTATTATGTTCTAGGCCTTCAAAAAATGTCGATCTATCTTCTTCAATAAAATTTTGTCCATCCTTTTTACTATTGGATTTTTTAAAATTCATCTTTTCCTTTCTGTATAAATGTATCTTTTAATTTGTTTCTTTATCGCCTATCAGTTTCTTCTTCAATTTTCCGTTTAACGAGAAAAAGGAAGCCTCTTGCGAATTGAGATTTGGCAAAACATCAGCGAACTATAACGAATTCTTTTGGTATGAGGACTATAATATTCAAAATTATTTTTAGTTTCAAATATTATAAATAATTTTTTTAAAAAATATAATAAAGTGTTTTTATATGGATGAATTCACTAGTTAGGAATAAAGGAGAATTTTCACCGTAAAATGAAAAAGTTCCAAAATGATGTTTGGCTGGTATATTTTCAATAAGTTGTATACAACAAGAAAAGATACAAATACACAAGGCAACAACCGAATACAAATGCACATAAATACATATATAATTTGTTATGAATTATAATAACGATACAATTATTTTCATCGATACAAACTATTTTTGAGTACAAATTATTTTCGTGAATGTACTTGATAAAATTGATTTGCATCAACAAATTGAATACAATAGTTTTTGATACAATTGTATTCGTGATACAATTATCGGCCAAATATACAGTTATTGATCAGATATACAAATTAATTGTATCTCTCTCGCCTCTCTCCTCTCTCTCCCAGATCTCGCTCGCCTCTCTCCTCCCTCTCCTAATCTCGCCCGCCTCTCTCCTCCTTCTAGTAGCAATTTTTTTTAATTAATACAAATAATTCGTATCAATTGTATTCGTGATATAATTATTGTTGAGATATACACATCAATTGTATCTCTCTCCCAAATCTCGCTTGACTCTCTCCCAAATCTCGCTTGACTCTCTCTGTCCTCTCCCAAATCCGATTCAATCCACCCATTTGTTATCACTAATCAGAATTAATTATTTTTCTATATATATCCAGATCTTATTTTAAATATTATAGATATCTTGATAGGGAATTTTTAAAAAATTTATCACCAAATTAACTTTAAGTGAACATATATACGTGCATTTCTTATCTAGTACAATAAATACTTGTGATTCTGGTCACATATACTATAAAGTAAGTAGTGAGTTAATTAAGGAAATTGCCTTATGAATATCATTGCACTGTTTTGACATTGAAGAGACTATCATAAAATATAAAGATTTTATGCTAAATATATAATATAAAAAATGCAAATGTTTTGATATTCCAATATTCATATTGCCACCAAGTATTATTTTGAAAACATGAATATGCTTTCATCTAAGTTGATCCTTTTGTTCACTTTCTTGCTCCTTTCAAAAGGTTAGTTCAAATATTTTATTATTTGACAAAGTTGAATTTAACTATCGAAGCAGGAGATAATATATTTTGATGATTTTTCGATTCAAAGTATTGTTCCATCTCAATTGAAAAAGCAAATAATATTAAGAACATATAAATCTAGTTTATATAGATGTTGCTTTTGTAGTTTTTTTTTTTAAACACTTCTTTGTGTTTGATTTCGCATAATCTTTTTTAAGATTGTTTTGATGTTTTGTGAGTATAGGAAGATTTCATAGTTGTGAGTATAGCAAAAAATGCATAATTAATCCACACGATCCCAGTTGTAAAAGTATATATGACTATTTTATGACCCCCATACAAATATTAATATTTAAAAAAGAGATTTCATCTTATTATTTAGTATGCATTTCTTCAATGTTCTATTATCTTGGGATTTAGTGAAAGTATTTTCAAGGATCAATGACCAAGTTGAGGGTGCAAAAGATCAATTGTAACGACTTTCTTTACGTACCGTGTGAAGTATTTGTAATACAGGAAAGAAATACCATTCAGATAATATCTCGAAAAGGTTGCAAAAGATCAATTGTAACTAGAAGTTAAACTTTTGCATGAGGTCCCCTTCATGATGTTTCAGGTGGAGCCAACATCAATAAAACTGTAAGCAGCAGATTTCTTTAAGCCTTTTATATGAACAATGTCCCTCAACTCTCCAGCTTCCTTCCAGCTTCCAGTAGCAACATATATGTTGGATAATGCAAGATGATACCCGACGTTCTCAGGTTCCAACGAAAACAGTATACTTGCTACTTCTTTCCCTAATTGAACATCACCATGATAATTGCAAGCACTGAGCAAAGCACCCCAGATTCCTGGATCAGGGGGGCTTGGAAGCTCGTTTATAAAATTATATGCCTCGTGCAGCCTTCCTGATCGGCCTAACATATCAACCACACAGACATGATGCTCTGTGGAACATTGAACTCCGTACTCATCAAGCATATGATTGTAATACCAGAAGCCTTGGTCAACAAGCCCTGTGTGGCTGCAAGCTGTTAATAAGTTGATAAACGTGACTTTTGATGGAGTGAGTCCTGAATCAATCATCTCATGAAAGATGCCAATTGCTTTCTCGCCATTGCTGTGGAAACCATATGCAGAAATCATTGAATTCCAAGCTGCAATAGATCTCTCTGCTGAACTCTGGAATACCTGACGAGCAATGTCTAACCTGCCACAGCTGCTATACATATCCACAAGAGCAGCTGATACAAAAGCATTTTTGTGAAAACCAGATCTGATGAGGTGTGCATGGATCTGTTTCCCATGTCTAATAATTCCAAGTTGACGACAAGCTGAAAGAATGGTAGCCATGGTGATCTCATCTGGTTCAATCTCAAGCAAACGGAAAAATTCTATTGCTTCTTTAGAATTTTTATTCTGAGCTAAAGTGGATATCATGCAGTTCCAAGAGCATAAGTTACGATGAAAGCAAAGTTTAAACACTGACCTTGCACTTTCCACATCACTCAATTTTCCATACATAGTAATGAGAGCATTCTGCACACGAATATCTTGACCAGCTGAGGTCTTTAAAGTTAGGGCATGAATTGACTTTCCTTCACATGTCAATTCAAGATTTCCACATGCTGGTATGATATTGACTAGAGTAATAGTATCATGGATGATATTTGATTTGAGTCTCATTAACTTGAAAGCATTTAAAGCTTCCCAGAAGTGGCCATTCTGTGTGCATCCCGAAATTACAGTACTCCAGCTATCCACATCAGCAGTATAAGCTATCTCCTCCAGCAATTTGAAAGAAGATACTAGATCACCACAACGAATATACATGTACATCAACGAATTTACTAAGATGATATTATTTACAAATCCCAACTTCACCTCCCACGAATGGATCAACTTTCCAAATTGAATTGAGTTGGGGGAATCACAAGCAGGAAGAATTCCCAGAAGAGTCGACAGGCTGCATTCTGAGTTCCCAGTGTGGAACTTCTTAAGCAACGACTGAGCTTCTCTACACTGGTCATTCTGGGAATACCCAGAGAGTATGATATTCCATGAAACTAGATCTTTCTTTGGCATATTTAAGAAAAGCTGCTCAGCGTCCTTGACCCTTTCGCAGTTAAAATACATATCCATGAGAGCATTCATCATCGAGAGTTCTGCTCCCATCTCTCTCCGGATGGTAAAGGCGTGAATAGCTTTCCCTTCTCTCAATAGCAAGAATTCCGCAACTAGAGGAATAATGGAAATTAATGTCACAGCATCCGGTTCTATGGTCCTAGTGTACTGCATTTCATGAAGATAATCAAATGCATCACTGACGTTTCCATTCAAAATGAATCCACTTATCATTGAATTCCATGTTACTATATCCCTATACTCCATTCTATTAAAGACATATTCACCAGCAGCAATGTCCCCAGATTGGGAATACAATGAAATGAGAGAATTTTCCACTGAAAGGTGGCATCTGTCTTCATATCCTAGCTTTATACCCCATCCATGAATAGCCTGACCACAACCAAACTCATCTAAACATGCAGAAGCAGCAATAGCACAAGAGAGACTCACACTATCAGCACCCTTTTCCAAATTACCCACATGTTTGAAGTACAACAAAGACTTCTCAGGATGACCATTATAAAGACAGCCACTAATAACTGAATTCCAGGAAACAACATCTTTACATTCTATTTCGAGAAACACACACTCCGATGAGCTCAAATTACTACATTTTGCATAAAAATCAATCAGGGCATTTCCTAAAATTGACTCCGAAAGCATTCCCATTTTCATACTTAAACAATGAACAACCAATCCCTTTCTCAAATCTCTCATTTTAGACAATGCAGAAATGACAATAACAAGCGTGGCAGAATCAAACTGCTTTCCTTCATTCACCATTTCAGCAAAGAATTTCACTGCAAATCCAAAAAAATTGTTCTTTACGCATGCTGTCATGATAGCATTCCAGGTAACCACATCTTTATTGATAATTTCAGCAAAGAGTGTCAATGAAGAGCTAAAATTCTTGGTTTTTGAGTAGATAATGAGGAGAGTGGTGACAGTGGGCAAATAAGCAAGCATGCCTACTTTAAGCTTTAAGCCATGTACTTGTGAAACACTTAAGATATCAGGCTTTTCTTTAACCATGTTAACAAGTTCAAAGATCTCATGCCCTTTGCCATTCTTGAAATCTTGAATTCTTCTTTGAGGCATTTTGTCAAGCAATTGGTGGGTGGCAGGGGAAGTGTAAGCACAAAGTTGAACTTTCCCATATGTAATAAAAAAGTGATCAATGGGGAAAAGGGTATGAGTGAAAAGGGGTTTTCGGTAACGAATAGGAGAAGAGAACTGCAAAGGTTGAGAGATTTTGTTTGGCAGTGATGGGAAGAAGAAAAGAGGTTTATATCCATAGTTGGAAAGCTTTTTCATGTTATGTCCATTTCAGTTTCTCAAGAGATGTTCTTTACAAATTGTAAACTTATCATGTTGCTTGCTGGCTACTAATAACTGCAGTTGGTTTTTTGTTGAGTTTTTAACAATGTATTCTAGGTTCATGCTTGGTTTTGCTATTTTGTAGGGATTCTTCCTTTACTCTTGTTTGTCATGGTTTTGAACAGTTTATTTGTTTCCACTTTTAACCCCTCTTCATCAGAAGTTGACTGCTATCAAACTCATCAATGATAACCGTTTGGTTGGCTGCCATCTTTACTCAAATCAAAATTATACACTTTCATTATTTTGTACTTTTCTAATGCTGGAACAATCAAAATTTTCTGCTTGTACATAAAAAAGCACATATGTTCTATCCTAATGAAGGACTAATCCTTCATACCAACTCTACAGATTCAAAAGTACATTTCTCTATGAAACAATGGTACATCCCTCTTGAATTGCAAGGTGTTATAGAGACACTGGAGTAGGATTTCTTTTCACACTTCTCTGAGGGTAATGGAGTCCAATGCCTCACCAAGGCGGATGGTCGTCGTTTGTAGAGTTGGGAGGTACTGCTTTCCAACCAGGTTTCTCATCCCAATACATATCATAGTATATGTGACCTGGTGTGTGATTCTCCACGCAACACCAAATGCCTACATACCTCTTGACACGAAACCTGAATCGTTCTTCCCTTGTCTGATACAAAATGAGCACAGTTCTCCGTTTTAGTTCATCAAAATACTATACATAGAGAACGAATGTGAGGGAGAGAATTGCAGGAAGGAGGAGCAGACTGAGGGGATATTACCTTGTCCGTAAAACGATCAAAGGCATCTTGCATTGATGAGAACTGGATTACTTTCACATCCTCAAACTTGGAGAATGCGGTCTTCAACTGTTTATAATAAACCAAAAGTTTAGAAGTCAAATACTATTTCTATTTCATGGCAATGAGCTCATTAAGACTCAAAGTTTTAAAAGACGATTATTTCTATCCTTTTTTTTCTACACCTCCCCTCCCCCTCCCCCTGTCCAAATCCTTTTTTCTGAGTAAAAATGGATGAGGGGTCTAGCGAGGGGCAAAGTAAAGGGAATGGAAAAGGAAATGCTAGGTGAGAATTGAATCGTTGGCTATCTAAGGAGGGTGAAAAGATGGCGGCCACTTAACCAAATGAAATTCCTGGCTGTTACTATTCTCACTCTCTAAGCTTCAGCTATTACTCTTGTTATACTCTAGTAGACATGTTTCATTTTTATGGTGCTAGTACTTGGTTTTGAGCCACGGTAAATATATAACCATCACCAGCTAATGCCATTGTCCAATTTCTCTATATACACGAGCACCTTAAATGTTCAGTCTATACATAATTTTGTTGAGAAATTCCAAAAAGTTCAGGTTTCATGAGAAGGAACAAATTATGACGTCAACTTGTAAGTCCTGTTGTCAAATACTTTGTTAAGTTCCTCTTCTTGCCAATAGAAGTAATTGTTCCAGATAAGAAACCAGAATTACTGAGACAAGGGAGAGGGGGCTTTAGGGGATGGAGTTCGTCAGGTCATAGATTAAAGGAAAGAGAAAAATCAGAATTACCGTTTCTTCTGTACTATGTTTGGGAAGCTTGAGAACCCCACTTTGACTTGTACTATTAACCTGACAGCCCGGTGACCCTTCTTGGCAGAGATGCACATTAAGCCATGACTTTTTCACCTGAAGAATAACAAGAGAGAAGTAATCTGTGAATTATTTCGTGTAAGCTCTAAGAGTAATCAAGGTATGAAGCTAATGGAACACCTCTTCTGGCATTGATGGATTCTCAAATAATGAGTACTCCCTAATACTGATACCAGGTCCAAATTCATCATTTGCCATTTCCTTCAACATTACATTAATCTGTACAAATAGAAATCAAGGTGAGAAACTCCAAGCAGCAGCAGTGTTGACAAAGGCGAAACACTTTAAAAAGCACTCCAAGTCCATTAGGACTGTAAGCACAAAGCGTAGTGGAAGTATGGGCTTTGGTAAAAAGAGACACAATGAAGAAATAAATATGACGCAAGAAAAAATAACAGATTCATTCATAATGGTTTCCTTAATAATGTTTAGTAGTGCTTGATTCAAGATATAACTCAAGGGCAATGAGGCACATGTTAGTGCCTTGCCTACACTAAAGCACAGCTTACGTGAGGCGAAGCACCTCCACTGAGCATTTCTGAGCTTCAACGCTTAAGAGCTCCTTAAATGAGCCTATGACAAGACTGACCAGCAGGGAGATTCATCAGCATCTATCTCATCTTTGACATTTTGATAACTTCTTAGCAGTGAATTAGCTACAAAGAAGTGCACAGCAAAGGGAAACTGCATTCTCCTTTAGCAATAGTAAGCTCTAGAAAAGACAATGAACCTTCATTAACCTTTAGTCGATGTTGGTCGGACTCTTCAAAAATGGCAATAGGTGAGTGTCAGATTCTCCAAAAGTAGTGTATTTTTGGATAATCCGACACGGGTGCGGCATCGAAAGTGAAGAGTTCGCGCACCTTAGCCTTTAGTTATTTTGGCAGATTCTAAATATTGGTCAAAGAAGATATGATTTGCTAATCTCTGACAAAACTATTTTACAGTATCCATGAAATTGAACCAATAGAAACTTAAATAGTCCTAGAGAGAAACTGATTACATTCATGATTTTCTGAACTATTGACATGTTTGCTTTACTCAATGGAGAACAACCAAACGGACCTTTAACTTCTAATTATCAAGACAAGAGTATTAAAACTCCACATTCACATCTCAGAGTGATCGCATACATAAAAAAGACTACAAAAGCAATTCATTGGCCATTGCACAGAACAGTTTTTCATCTTAGTTATTTCTTTGCTGTAGTCACTATTTTCTTGTCATGGGGTGAGTACCTCTACTAAATATTACCACTTTAAAAAATGAAATGTATACCTCAAAAACATGATCCAGAGGACAAACAAAAGGTGGCCTTGTCAAAGAACCTGGAAGAATACCAGGATGTCCAAACCACAACCTATCCAACCTGCACCATAGTGGCGGCATCACCTAAAATCACAAAGAACAACATAAATCACGGGGTATGCTTCTGGGGTATTAACCAGCCGAAGTGGTTAAGGGAACAAGGACTCCGGATCATGTCAAAATGAATCGAAAATTCTTCTGCCATGCTTATTACACAAAAGAGCGGGGAAGTGTGGCAAACATATTGTAATTTATTTTGTGAAGTATCCATAGAAAAGACAATCTTTTATCTTCTCGTCTTATAGCTCACTATACATGGCAGAGATGCAGAGTTCACAAAATATATGAACCATGTGAGATAATAAGTAAATGATCAAGGTAATATCTCACCAAGGTACGATTCAGCACTGAAGCAACAGCAAGCGCAGTCCTTATTTGTTTCATCTAAGGAATAATAATTCTATAAGTATACTTAAAAAGGTGCGTAAAATAATAAATAAACCAGTAGAACAGGGTTGGCTACTGCTTACCTGATAATTAATAAGAGTGAAGTGTGTCTCTATGGTATGCTCTCCATCCAGTAGCAAGTTTTTGGGGATTGACGGCTTAAAAGTCAAAAGTCCTCCTGCACGAAGGATTAATTAACACACACCAAAGTATACTTATTTATTAAAGAAAAAAAAGAATAATTACACCAAATTCATTGCAAGTAAAATTTATTATGAAGCAGGATATATTTCCGATAAAGTCTGATCTCGATCTAGTTAAATACGATTTTAGACACAATTGCGCTGTTCAACATTAAGGGGCAAAATTTTTATGGAAGTTCACTTGTCCAAGCTTCATTTTAAGATTGGATAGTGTATCAACTTCTAAGCCAATAAAATCCGGATTCTTGATCAAATTTTGCATAAAACTAAAGAGAAGTAGCGCTTTTGTCGATCAAAATATGTTGTATTTTACTGAAGTTGAAAAAATATAATATGGGTCTAAGATAAACTTAATTGGAACAGCATGGTAAGTGAGGATTCATAGCCGACCCCAACTTGCTTGGGATTGAGGTATAGTTGTAGAAAAGAATAAAGATATAACTGCAGCTGTCTTGATAGATAACAACTAAAAAGTTGTGTTGGTTCATGTGTTTTGACAATATCCTTCATCTTGAAGTGGTTGTTGGATCCGTAAGGGATTTATGGACCACTTCACTTTTTCTTCAAGTTACAATAGTTAGAATATCCAATAAGCAGGCAAATATGATGCAAAAGCAAAACAGAGATATCCGAGGGAGACTTGCAACTTTCTTGCTTAGAAAGGAAGAAAAATGTGAATGCTGAGCCACTGGGCGAAATACTTCTTCTTCTTTTTCTTTTTAAAAAAGATGGAGAATAGAATACTATAAGGGTAAAGCAGGAGAAACCTGGTGGATTATAGTATTCAGGTGGATCATAAAACACCATGGCTTCACGTAATCGGTGACGCTTT
This sequence comes from Solanum dulcamara, assembly GCF_947179165.1. NCBI lineage: Eukaryota > Viridiplantae > Streptophyta > Magnoliopsida > Solanales > Solanaceae > Solanum > Solanum dulcamara. Next base: position 70,473,102 of record NC_077241.1, on the reverse strand, counting down.
CCTTCTGTTCCAGCATACTGGAATGTTGTATGTACAGCATAAGCCTCCAATCTTAGATGTTGAAACATAGCCTGCAACAGCAAAAGGGGCATAAGAAAACATTCTGCAGTGACTACAGTGAAAATTCAGGAGTAATCCAGCTAGTTCTGAGATAAATTAAGGAAGATCAACATTTTCACCAAGCAAGAAAACAGGAATTTGATATCAGGATGACAAAAGTTGAGAAAAGAAATAAAGCCTCCAAAGTGAGGAATTACCTGGACGAAATAGGTATGCCCACTGCAAAAAATACTTGCCGGGAGAAGACCAAGCTTGAGATTTCCATCATAAGCATAGACGAGCCCACTGTCTTCATCAACAGAAGGTCCCAACTGTCTGCGCACAAGTTCATTGAAACCATTCTGATCCCATATCTTGTCGTCGGCTAAAATCATTTCTTTCCATTCTTTGGCCAGTTTCTTTGCGGACTCAGTAGCCCGCCAGTGGAAGATTCCAATATTATAAGCAGCTCCAACTATGCAAGGAAGAGATAAAGTTTTTATTTAACAAAATGACTGATGAAGATGTCCTAATGAATAAGGGAAAACCAATAGGTACGCAAACCACAGATATATAAAACAACTAATGACAATTTAATGATCCATCAACTATAACAGTAACTATGATGTGCTCAGGAGAAGTAATGTATCTGCAAACTGCAGAGATCAGTTAACACCTGAAGTTAATCATACTAAGATTTTTTGCGTAGGAGTTCAATTCTCTTATATTTTATAGAAAGGAGTACGATTCACTAACTCCATGCATATGGCTTCAGCTAACCAATAGACTTCTCCACAGACAAATAAATAAATTGACAGGTTAGAAGAAAGACAAAAAGAGAGCATAAAGTAGGAGGATGATAAGGCCTCCCAAAAAATGCTTAGAGAGAAATGTAGTCCTCCCTTAAATTGTGTGGACAAAAATTAAGATTGACACTAAGGGTATGCATCTCTCCATGTACTTAACAAATTTGTCCAAGCCCACTAAAGCTTATAGCCTTCACTTTCAAGATTTAGGGAACCATCTTAGAACTCTGATCTTTGCATGTAGTTTCATATAAAGACCGATGTACGTCATTCCATTCAGATACACATGATAGTACATTTCTAGAATCTCAAAGCCACAACTTGAAAACAAACAATGTAATCTAAGCATCTCAGGCAACTATAATTTCTTGTGCATTTTGATCATTATAATCTGTTGTGATGGATAAAGTGGAGCATAAGACATATCAGAGTTTCACAGTGAAGCCTTGTAAGATCCAGAGATCAACATAAGTCAGAACACATTCAGATTTCAAGAGACTATTTGCACTCAGCAAGACTAATTACCTATATACACCCTATCACTAAATGAATAGGACAGTGAATTTCACTGGATATCAAAAGCAAAAGAACCGTCTTCCACAACAATTTTTTAAAAAGGAAGCATGCTGCTGCTTCATTTAGACATCAAACAGTACAACAACAACAACAACCCAGTGAAATCCCACAACATGGGGTTAGACATCAAACAGTATTGAATGCAATATCACTGATGCTCAAACACTTATCTTTCACAGCTAATAAGATATGAATCACATACTAATAATCTGCTGTAAAATGCCCGTGCTTTAGATTTCACTCAATGTAATAGCAATGAAGAGGAGAAGGCCTGGACATTAAGTAAGATCACACTTTAAACAAAAATAGAACACAGATGTTCTCCATCACAAGTAACACCCACGTGATAAGCGAGTTCTATTAAACCCAAAATCTGACTTTAAGCCAAGAGCGAATTCTTGGTACTAACCCTGCCTCCTATATAACAAATATAGAAGTTACTGATATGAAAGGATGACATAAGAATAATCTGAAGTTATATGGTAATTCACCATCCTGTGAAAAACATTGTTTCCATCAAAGCATTACCTTGTCGCCACAGGTCCAATCTGTCATCGGTAACTGTTGGTACAACTTGATCGGTAGAGGTCAATACATCTGCTTCAGGGAAACGTGCTATATAAGGAAGAGGGTTCTGTTCATTGAACATAGCATGCAGAATTTGGCATTAGAATTAGCAAGGTGAAGATAAAGTAACACAAGAATTACACTTACCAAAAGAACAAAAAAAATAAAAATAAAAAGAACGTGAAACAAGAATTCTCTAAAGAACCTAGAGATAGATAGTGACTATGCAGTCAACAATTTAACAACAAGAAAATATGAAAGGATGCAACAATAGGAGAACACTTGAGAAATTAGTGAACGAAAAAAATAGAGAAGATATTAACATCTTTAAGGATAACAAGTAGCCGAAGTTAAAGTCCAGAGTCAATAAAGGTTCTGGTACATGGACCCAGAAACTCCAAATTATCCCCTGACACCACATTACACCAGCATCCATGTTAACTGGAGAAGTGCTAGACATGCCACCAAGAAAGCAATAACAAGCAAAGAATCAATATATTTGCATACAATTCTATACCCATATAGGAACGTCCGCTGCTGCAGGAGGCATGCTCAAGAAAGAGCGAATATCTTGTCTTGTAAAATTTGAGGTCTCATTTAAACAATAGAGTTCCTAATACAGCTTGTCTGATCTAGCCTAACTTTACCAAGTTATAAATCTATTAGATGATAGAGATAATTTGTTCGCATTTACAAAGCTTTACAGTGTTCAATGTTTTATATATTCTTACTTCATCTGGAGGGTTCATAGAGTTACAACTAAAATACTGATGAGTTCTTTCGAATTGATCTGCTCAAATCTTCATACATTAAAGGAAAGGTGGTACATTCAACGGTATCCGTGTTCTTTTCTAATTAAATGGTGGAGACTTTATTTCTTTCATTGATATATTATGGTAGAGTATTATCAGGTGATCTGCATGAATATTAGGTTTTCATCTTGATTTCATATGGTGCCTGAGGCAATGCAATGTTCATGTTTCACTTAATTATATTCAGATCAACTCTTTTACTTCTTTTTCTGCTTCTTGTCCCACTCTTGGTCTTTGCAAGACAAGGGAGTGAATGAAATCCTGGCATTTTGAACCCAAAAATATTCTTTTTTTTTATTCACCTGCCTTGAAATCTTCAAAGTGAAGTACTAACCCCATCAACTTAACCAATTAACAACTCATAATAAGACCTACAGTTTTAATAATCCAGAAGTTCTCAAATATCAGCTAGTTTCCAAAAGACGGGTGAGTAGATAAGAAAAGCATTTACCTTTATTCACACCAATGAACTAGTCATAAAGAATCCTAAATTTGCTATCACTCACCAGAAATTCTCAAAAATCAGCTGGTTTCAAAAGACAAGGAGTAGATAGACAAATCATACCTTTAACCACACCATATCTGTATCACACATTAGGAGTTCAAAGCCAAAAGGTAAGATAGAATCTATGAGTACAACTTTCTCTCTCCCCATTTTGTGAAATGTTGGTGAACCCCATCCAACATCTATAGTGCTCATATGGCTACCCATATCAAAAGCTGGTACTCCTTTCCAATAAAGCGCCTCTAGTAGCTTTGTGTCCATTGCACCTGACAATTACAAACTTGGTGGTTTTTTCAGTATTCAACTAAACAAATATCACCCTATATACCAACAAGAAAAAACTTATTAAAAGATAAACATATGTATCACTTACCGACGAGAAGGTTTTCAACACCCATATCTGTCAAATGTTTAACCCACGTCAAGATAAAATCCATGAAAGCATAGTTACCAAAGGTCACAACTACAATATTGTCTATAACTCTTTTCTGAACCAGTTCTTTTGATAATTTGAAAGTTTCTAAATCTGGCATCTTTGAACCCGCAGGGGGAACTGTCCAAGTTGGCTTCAATAATTTGCTTTGAAGCTGGGGTTCCACTGCTGTTGAATCACCACCTGCTTGTCGATGAGAAAAATTTGATGCTTGAATTGAAGGTTCTGCTTTTGCATCTGCAAAAGAAATGCATTGCTTTGATTTTCTTTTGTACAGTATAAAGAAAAAAATTAGGCCAAGGACAGGAAAAAGAAGGAAATATAGATTAAAACTCGTTTTAAACATATCTCACACAGCCGAAATACACACATGTAGACGGAAGGTAAATGGAAGACAACAGAAAACTTTAGGCATTTGAGGCGTTTATTATCTCTTGTTGGCTTCTGAAGAAAATGATTCTCCAGATACCACAGTCATATGACTGGCAGTAACCTGTCCTATAAATTCTAACAATACACTTCAAAATTAATCAAATAAGCAAGCATTCTAGCACCGTTGTAAAAAAGCAGATGATGGCTGAACGACAATCAGCACTAGAGAACCGCAATTCAAAGCAAGCCTAATATAAAGTAAGGAATGAAATAGTCAAACCAATTGGATCCAAATATATACAAATTTGGAATCTATTGCCGATAACTTTCTCCATGCATCATCTCATAAGAGTTCCAAATGAAGTGATTTTGTAAGGCTGTATACGAGAAGTCATGCATCAATTATACGATACAAATTTAGTACTTGGAAACTAATAAAATCCATCTGCACGCCAATGCTGTATTTGGATAGGAGGAAGAGGAGGAAGAGCTGGGGAATGGAAGCAGAAGTAGCAGGTGCAGGTCATTTCCTCGGATGCTAAAGCATTAAAAATAAGAAGGCCGAGTAACCTTCCACCTCAATTTCTATAATCTGTCCAGAGCTAAATGGAAGGAGGATGTATCTTACTCTTATTCCCTTCCAGACATACCAAAAACCTTAAGTAATCATCAATACTTCATCTAGGGGAAATAAATCAATTACTCACTCTCTTTGCACTCCCCCTCCCATTATAGGGACCAAACAGTGTTGGAAGTCAAATTGATGAGTCAGACTGTGACTTCAATGTTTGCATTTCCATACCCAAGTCCAACTAGTATGACAAAAAAGCCAACGCCAAATTAAGTTATGTTAAAAAATGAACCAACTAATTAGTGAAACAGTGACATAAATCAGTCACCAGAAAGCTCAATCTTTAAGCGCCAAAAGCTGCTTGGATACAGAATTCTATCCAAGCCAATACGTTTTCCTTCCAATACAAACACTGTCATGATGTTCCATTTGTTGATCCAACATTGCGTCCAGTTCTTCCTTTATATTTTTTCATATTCAGCTCCCTAAGTGCCAATAATTTGTTGTCGTACTTCATGATATTGGAAACCTCAAAGGACTAGTTCTCTTCAACATTCTACCTTCTCTAACTATCTTCATACAAAAAAAAGACAAACCAGGGAAGGAGAATGTATTTCAGTGTGCCATAAAACTCTGCAAATAAATAAATCTTTAATTTTCCATCTTTAAACTGACATTCTCTGAACCTTTGAGGCTGTGTTAAGAACATGAACTATCCACTTCATGAATTTAAGACTCAAAGTAACTCTCTTAAACAGGTTCTTACTATGTTTGACCCAGTCGAACCAGATTCCAGACCTTAAAATTGTTCTTGTGATTCCATAAGATTTGAACTCTTAGTTAAAATAAATATCATCTTCCCCCGTGTTTAGTGTAGCTAACTTTCCGAACAATCACTGATTAATGATCGACGAGAAACTACAAAATAACACTCTTTTTCCCAAGACATAAACAGGTGTACAAACAAATTACATAAATCATTACTAGATTAAAAAATCAGTGTAAAAATGCAAACATTTTTTTCACTCTATACACTCCAGTCTATTTCTTTCTTTTGAGATGAGATTCTATCAGAAAAAGCCTTTCTACCCCACAAAGGTATAGCCGTAAGTATGTTGTTATATACCCCTGTAGACAAATACAAACATACAAGTATCGTAGAAAATCCAAATGCAGATATCTATAAACCTCAGAATCTTATAAAGTAGAAGAGAATAATCAGTCTCAAGAGAAAAGAACATCTAATTAACAAAAGTCAATGAACCACTACTTTGGAAAAAAAAACAGCCCGGTGCACTGAGGTATCGCTATGCACAGAGCACAGGGTTCGAGGAAGGACCATACGACAAATTGGGTCTATGTACACATTCTTACCCTACATTTCTCGAACCACTACAGGAATAAGAAACAAAAATCTGAACTTTTTTGGGTATATATATATATAGAGAGAGAGAGACATAAGTGAAGTAAATTAGAAATGGGTACCTGAAGAAGAAGTGGAAGGAGCAATGGAAAGAGAAAATGTGGAATTAGGAGAAGAGTAAATGGCGGAAAATACATAAACCGAAGAGAAAACTATTCCGATCAAGACTGTAGCATAGATCGTCAAGAACAATGGCTTGGAATTCGCCATTTCCTTAAATGGATTCTCCCAAGCCATCTTTAAATCCTGTAAATCCTCCAAATCTATTCCATTCAGATGAGAAAACAGAGCAACTAATTTAGTGTATCTTTTTAGTAATTTAGTGTAGCAGCCATCAAAGCTGGTGAAAAGTCAACCGCCATCAAAGCTGTCTGAAATCGAAATATGTGAAGGAAGATTGATTAATTAAGTAGTGAATAATTGGATTAAGTTGAAATCGTGCTGCAAGTGGAGTAACTACTTTGGATCGCACAACATCGCTTGTGGGCTACAGATGTAAAAAAATAAATATATTATTAAAAGCGTACCTCAAATAGTAGATTGCTGGAATTTTTCTATATTTTGATTATTATAGTCGATAAAAAATTAACATATTTTTATATTTAATAATAATTTAATTTTAAAATTTTTATTTTATTTTTAATAAAATTATTTATTACTATAAAAATATTTATATAATTTATTTTAAATTAAAAAAAAAATTAAAAATATTTGTATCAAGTCGAACTATATCGTAGACGTAGAAAGTAATAACTATTTCAAAAATTAACCTATGGCTAGTGGTACTAGTGAGACTTTTCTAATGAGATGTATCATAGTTAAAAGAGCAAAGTCATTCGGTGTGTTGTTATACAAGGGTGTTCACGGCTTATGTAAAAATTAATTCAAATTGAAAAATTAAATTAAATTAATTTTTTATTTGGTTTGATTTGATTTTATATTTTTAAAATTGATAATATTTAATTTGGTTTTGATTTTGTTTAAAAATAATTGAAGAAATAATTGAATCGAATCGAACCGGCAATTTATATACATATTTTTTATAATTATATATACATAATATATTATTTTTTATGAACACTTTTTTATGCAAAAAAAATACACATTAATTTAAAATAATAAAGTATGATGCGTTTTTTATTTGTGCAACAATATCATTAGCTTATGAATTATTCAGCAAGTTTATGTTGTTTAGTACATTGGATTAGTTAACAATATAAACAGGGAGTTAAACATAAATAAAGTTTTGGTATAAGAATTATAAGATTCAAAATGGCACGAAGACAATTTATTTATTGTCTTTTTTTCTCTTTTGAATGAATCGTTTCTTTTATTTTTGTGTACAGGTAATACCCGAATAAGCAAACCAAACCAAACCTAAATATAACAACCAAACCGATGAATGTATATTTTATTTGATTTTAATAATTTTAAAACAGATTAAATTAGTTTGATTTTAATTTTGACCAATAATCGGCCCAAAACGACCCTTGAACACCCCTAGTGTTGTAGATGAAAAGAACTTATTTTAAAGTAATCCAACAGAAATTGATTACTTCCTCTATTCTATTTTAATAATACTCAATTCGGAAATGACAAATAAAAATAAAAAATAATTTTAAAAATAGTGAATAAATAAAAATAAATAAGAAAATATTGTTGATCGTCTATTTTTAGTAAGGATATAAAGTATTTAGGAACATACGAAAGTAGTAATAATATTGTTGAAAAAGAGAAACATATCTTTGTTAATAAAATCTGCAACGTTCAAGTTGGGGTAAGGAAAATAATTAATATAACCTTAAAATCTACCTCTCTTCCATAAAATTTATCCTCACTGTGTTTACATTAAAATTATATTAATTTATCATAGTTAATTCATAATTAGAATAAAAATATATAGTAGTTAATTATGATTTAATGACTAGAACGTGTATGAAAAAAATATGTGTGATGTATTTATTAATTTAATGTAAATACAGATATAAAAACATTGGAAAAGAAATATTTTAGGACTTTTTTTTTCAGCTTAGCCCAAGCCAACCCTAAAAGTATATGTACCAAAAATAGGCGTGTGAAACTTCTAGATTGTACTATTGTTTAGTGTATGCTAATCAAGAAGATGGAACTATATAGAGAGGAGAATAGAAGAGTTTTGATGATTTAATATAAGACATACTCCTCTTTCCTAAACTTTGGTCGTGCACATGACTACAGAAAAAAAAAATTAGACTATATATTTCACATAACATTAATTTTGCACATATTGTCCTACTAATAATGTGTTGTAATGAAAAACAATCTTTGAGCATGTTTGAATTGGCTTATAAGTGGCTAATAAGTTGTTTTTAATTTTTTGAGTGTTTGATCAGTTAACTTAAAGTCTACTTAAAATAAGTCCCAAAAATATAATTGAATCTATTTGGCTTAGCTCATCTAAAATAACTTATAAGCTTAAAGCGGCTTATAAGCCAAAAAATAAGTTGGGCAACTATTTTAAATAAATTAAACCAAACAGGCACTTTAGCTTCAGAGATTATTATTATTATTCACCTAAAAGTAAAGAGTGGTTTTTTGGAATTAAGGACAAAATCAATTTAGGAAAAGGTATTGTAATGATCTAGTCCGTCGTTACTAAAAATACATGCGGTAAAGGAACACGAATCTCATTCGTCGTAAGATTAGGATCAATTCTTTAGTATGTGAGTGCATTAGTTGTGAATTAAGGTCATACAATGCTTCTAGCACAAAGTTAAGTTAAAAGTGTTTTTTCAATTTAATTTTGGACTTGAGTTTAAACTAGGGTCAACTTAAAACAACCATATCTCTTAGCCTATAATGAATTTGGTGGACCATAACCTATCAAATTAAAGGTCTATGAGTGTTCTTTTCAACTCCACCAAATTTGTCTCATTTGAATTTTGGAGTAAAAAGTTATACCCATTTTACTAAGCACTATCCGTACTGGGCCGGCAGAACGGAATCCGACAGGCCGGAAGCTAAAAAGAGCATATTTTTATGACTATTTGTGATGCAATTACATTCAATGAATCTGTTACTTAATTGTGCAAGTATGTGAACTATTCGTTTTGGACTGTGATTGTGTTTGTGATTTGTGATATTGGATAGGGTGTTACGTTCTGACACATATATAGTTTGGATATGGGTTCCATAAGAGAATCATTGTGTGGCTATCATCTAAGAATTGATCTTGACAATATGGGTGATGATAGAGAAATTGATCCGATTATAATTGAGCATGTCCATCCTGTGTAATAATTGATATGAAAGGACTGAAGATCCAAGTGTTACCATGTTGACTGTTACATTTAAGATTTACACTGTGAAACTGTATATTGCTCTTGAATGGTAAGTTGACAATGTGCTTCTGTATATGCCTGTTAGAACTATGTTATAGTGGCTAGATTTGTCTGTATCGTAGGTATGAGATCGTAGGTAAATAAGTGAAGAGCATTTGATGTGTGGTTTAGCAAGATTAGTGACTTAGAGATAAATATTGAGGTGTCTTGTTGGTACATGTGAAAAAAAGAAGGATTGAAAGAGAATTCGAAGATTCTGTCACCGAGAAGGCTGCCTTGGCGGGAGGAATCCCGTTGTGGCGAAGTGGCCAAAGTGGGATAAGTCTCGTAGTGGGCCAGTACAGTTACGAGAGAAGCCTTAGTCCACCTAAATGTTCCCCTCTTCAAGTGAGATGTTAATTATTCTAGCTAGGACCAAGTGTGGTGTGAAAGCTTAAGGAAGTAGACTGGTTACATGGTGTTAGTGGTGACCCATAGTTCAGAGACTCTTCTACGTGTTAGAATGGCTAGGTCTTGATCTATATTAGAGTTAGCAGAGGACCAACTAGAAGGGATAAGTATTAGTCTTGAATGACAAGGAGGTAAATGAGAATATATGAGCTTGTGCATAAAGTTTTAGCGGTGTATTTTCTTAAGAGCATGCTTTCTTCTTGTTAAGAGGTGTGAGTGGCTGGATTTGGGGGTTATGCAGAGGGGTAGGGGTAGACCAAAAAAGAATTAAAGAGAGGTGATTAGACATGATATGGAGCTACTCCATATCACCGAGGACATGACTTTAAATAGGAAGGAGTGGAGGTCGCAGATTAGGGTAGAAGGTTAGTAGGAGTAGAAGGCTAGTAGATATAGAATGATGTCTTGCATTGTGATGGTTTAGGATTGGTCATAGGTCTAGGCATGTCATTGTAGTTGTGTTGTTATTGCATTTTGAGTATCACATTATGCTACTATTGTTATTGTTCTTGTCTTGTAAAATTTGCATCATTTTTTTCTTGTTTTTGTCATTATGATAAATATATATATATATATATATATATATATATATATATATATATATATATATATAATTCGATTAAAAAAATTACGAATTACATTTATTTTTATCTTATTTTATTTTATTTTTTATTTTTATTTTTTCTCTCTTATTTGGGGCCAACACTTTTGAACCGAAGGTCTTTCGGAAGCAACCTCTCTATTTCTATGAGGTAGTGGTAAGGTCTGCGTACATTCTATCCTTATCAGACCCCACTTGTGAGATTTCACCGGGGATGTTGTTGTTGTTGTTGTTGCATGCTTTTATCTTGTTGATTTTTTTATATTATGTGATGGGTATCGGATTGACCGATGATGTCTACCAATACGCGTTCTTTGTACTGATACTACTCTTGTTATGCTACTTGGCATAGTCAAATTGCTGGATCAGTGATATTTCTTAGGTGAAGACGAAGATGATTCTCCAACAGCTTCTACTCTTCCTTCCTTATGGTTGGAATTGTGTTATTACTTTATTTATACTTTGTATCTTTAGAAGCTCTTGTACCTGTTTAGACTAGTATTCTTGGGGCTGTTAGATTGTTCCTTATAATAAATATTGGAGTTGTCAAGTTAATATAAAGTGATTTCATAACTCTTTTAGCCTATTATTTGTATTTTGTTAAACTTTCGCATGTTATTTCTATTTATGGGAGTGAGCAGTGGCAAAGCCACATGCACTTGAGGAGTGTCGACCGACACCTTTTCGTCGAAAAATTACATTGTGTAGTTAGATAAAAATATTTTTTATATATATTGATACTCATTGACTTCTACGTCATTTAACTTCTTTATATTTGATACTCCTTGACTTCTACGCCATTTAATTTTTTTATATTTTGATACTCCTTAGTCAAAATTCTGGCTCCACCACTAGGGGTGAGAGTTTTTCTACTTAGGCATTAGAGTAGGTCTTGCACAACTCGGTGGGTTGGGTCGTGACAGGTATATAGTAAAACAAACCTCACTAAATTAGTGTAGGTGAGACTATGAAATATTATTATTTTATAGAGATATTATTTAATCGATAAATTAATATTTATTAATTTAAAGAGTGTTTTGAAATTCAATGACATCAAAATCAATGTATCTTACTAATTTATGTATCATATTTATTGCATTCACATAAAAAATAAAATTTATTACACATAAAGTACAATAAATACATCAAAATCATTGTATCTTACTAAATTATGTATCATATATATTGGATTCATATATATAAAAAATCATTATACACAAAGTGCAATGTATGTGTATGATTCATTGCAATATATTTGTTTGTTAAATGATTCATTGTAAAATAAATTCAAGAATTCAGTAATTCATTTACATAATATTCATTGTCTTTTAATAATCAAATATTATTCATTGTATCTTTACAAAAAACATTCAATGTATGATGCTGAGAGAATAAACTATAGAAGCAACATAGAATATTTCTTGAAACCATATTAAAAAATGGCTTCTCATTTAAAAGTTATCACAAAATCAACAATGACAGACCAAATACGTAAAACATTATGTGATTACAAAAGAGATCATTCCACGTGCACTCAAAAAAAACTGCAATCGTGGCAATACCGGAACTTTTGAATCCAACAAGAAAAATTAGAAGTGAGTTTCAACTATATTTAAATTTTAACAAAAAATAAAACACAATAGAATCATATTTCACTATATTGTCTTAGATGTATTTGTATTTTTTTTAAAATATTAATTTATAATATTAATGGGACCATATATTTATATAGAGGTTTTCTGAGAATATATTATCTTATCGAAATGGGTGATTTTTTTCATTCGCTCAAATCAAGACCGAAGAAAAATATCATCTTAAAAAAATTATTAATTTATCGAGTATTAATTTAATAAAATTTATTATAGTTTGCAATAATATGATAAGGAAATTGGTGATAACTACTACCCAAAAATCAATTAATTTTATTTTGTTTTGTCCTCAAAATTAATTTTTTTTGTCCCCACAAAAAAATTAATTGTTCTCAAAGATAAAAATAAAAGACCAGCACAAAATAGGACAAAGTGCAAAACAACTAATTTGGGATAGAAACATATAGATTGAAATGTTACATTTTGTTGGATCTTCTAGTCACTATAAAACAGGGGGAAAATCACATGTTGATCAATTTTAAAAATATGTTTCTTTCTTGTTTTCATTTCTATATCTTTGTGTTTGAGATAACAATATAGACCCTTGTTGCAAATGTTTATTCACAATCACAAGCATAAGACAATACTTAGTTTCTTTCAGTCCTTGTCATTGTCAGCATATTGCCAAATTCATGAATCTTTGTTATCATCTAAGCACAGTAAGGCAAAACAAATACATACATGTATTCAAAATGAAACTTTATGATTAACTAAATTCAAGGAGTATTGTTCTTGATCGAACGCGATCCCAACATGGGGTTTCATGGATTCTCCAAATCCAATCCAAGAATTTATTGGATTGCTAGTGGAATAGTAGCTCTTGTTATCATTGTCACAATCATGTTAAAGAAATTAATTACCGTTTATCTAGATTGTTGTAAAGGCAGTAAACAACTTTCAAAAACCAAACCAGATGAAGAAATGAAGTCTATAAGAACTTATGCACTAGAAGAGTTGAAGATGGCAACCAAAGACTTCAAGATTCGGATTGGCGTTGGAGCAACTTCATATGTTTATCTTGCTGAGTTTGGAGATGGAAGATTAGGCGCGGTGAAGCGTGTCATGGAGGAAAGAGGTGGAAAAACAAAGATGTTCTTGGATGAAGTCTCTGTCTTGCTTAGGATATCACATCCTAATTTGGTTGGCTTAATGGGATTTTGCTTGGACAAAGGTAATCAACTTCAATCTACTAAATGAAGATATATTATTCTTGAGGGCGTTAGGCTTAAGCTGCATGAAAATGAATTAGTGCACAATATTCATGACATTAGTGAATTTTGCTTCCATCATAATATAATCCATGCCTTCTAGGGAATGACTATTAAGATTCAAAAGTCTTCTTTACTTTATTAAATTTTGTGTCAAGTCAAAATTAGACAAACAAATTGAAACGGGGTAAGTACTATGGAAGACAACTTCTTCCCTGGGGAGTGGGGATGTAGTAGAAAGAATATTCACCAAGAAAATCCGGAAAGAACAACAAACAGAATTTTTGTCAAAGGCTTCTATTGGCTATATTTTAAAGAAGAGACGAGTATTTGTTGTGAACTAAGAATAAAAAACCATCAGGATCCTTTTTGTTGTCCTCTTCTTGTGTCCCAATTATGTTCTTTTTTTATACCATAATTTATATGTATATATATACACACACGTGTGTCTGTGTGTGTAATGCTTCATATTCACCAAGTAAATCCCAAAAAGGGGCTACTATTGGCTCTATATTGAAGATGAGACAAGAGTTTATATTGGAGAACTATAATCACAAAAACTACTCATCAGGATCCTTTTGATGTCCTCTTCCTTTTGTCCCAATTATGTTCCTTTATTATAATCGCTAATCCTTCCTTTTCTCCTATAGTTACTTGTCTTTCGATTTCTGTTACCATTTATTGTCTCTTGTACTTCGATTATCATACTATTTTGTTGTAGTTATTATTCTTTTTTTTTTCCAGAATGATTTGTTATACTTTCTATAGTATTTTCCTGTGGTTTCTTCACTTCTGTTATTTCTTTTTTCAACCTGCTTTAATATGTTTTTCCTTGAACCGAGGTCTATCAATAACAATCTCTCTACAAGGTAGGGGTAAGATTGGCGTACACTCCACACTCCCCGATCCCACTTATGTGTTGTAATATATACGTAATGCTTCATATCTTATTCAAATTCAGCTCCATTTTGTCAATTAAAGCAGGAGAACAATTGCTACTTTTGGAGTATGTTCCTAACAAAAGCCTCTTTGAGAGAATGCACACATACCATAACCAATCCTCTGTTACACTATCATGGTCTAATCGTCTTAACATTGCGTTAGACGTTGCTCGTGCTCTTGACTATCTCCATTCAGTAGCTGATCCTCCTGTCATACACAGAGACGTTAAATCATCAAACATTCTATTAATCAACGATGATCATGCCAAACTTGCAGATTTCGGGCTATGCAAGTTAGGCAATGATGTTGTAAGCGCGACTACTCCTACTAAAGTAAAAGGTTCACTCGGTTATGTTGACACATATTACCTTAACACAGGGCTAGTGTCACCAAAAAGTGATGTTTATAGCTTCGGAGTATTACTTCTCGAGCTCATTACAGGGCTCAAGTCGTTACAAGGCTCAATGACACTTGCTGAATGGACTGAGGAATGTAGGAAAAATGAGAATGTTGAGTTGCTAATTGGTATGTTGGATCCAAAACTCAATGGTAATGTAGACATTGAACAACTAAGAGTTTTGATTGATGTGGCTAATTCAGCTTTACTTGAAAATTCTGAAGCAAGACCAAACATGACACATATTGTCTATAGAATTTCAAGTTGTATGGAGTCTCATCAACCTATACCTGAATTACCTGTATAGAATTAACAAGTGTTTATAATTAGTACTACCATTTTGTATAGCCATTTTTTTGTATAGGAACTAACTTTATAAGTATTATATTCTGCTTTTCTTTGTGAAGCAATTTGAATAATTAATCTAAAACCTTAAGGGGTCGTTTGGTGTGGTGGATAAGGCAAAATAGTCTTGGGATAAATTTTTAGTAACCTTCAATTGTTTGTTTGGTTATAAAGTGCGGGATAACTTATCCCAGGATTAATAATTATGAATGGGATAAGTTATCCTTCCCTTTGAGTGGTATAATAATCCCGGGATAACTTATCTCCAGATAAAGTAAGTAAATGACAGAAATATCACTTTAAACCCTTTTTATACATTACTTTTCACATTCATAAAGGATATTTTTGTAAACAAATAAGTTATTCTTAAAATTTATATAATGCATATTATTTTGAATGCAACAAACCAAACACTCAATAAAAAATAATTACATCACAATTTATCCTATCATAACTAATCTCATCATAACTAATCTCATCATAACTTATCCCGTCATAACTAATCTCATCATAATTTGTATTCAAACCAAACGCCCCTAAGGTAATAGGTAAAGCGGTACAAAATCTTCATAAACATTATATATTTCAATTTATAAATCCTTCTGTGTTGGTTTATTATCATATTTGAAGTATATTAGTAGCAAAATGAGTGCAGCAATATTCTGCTAATACTTGCATTATGATAGATTGTATACATCACACCCTTAAAATGCGGACCGTGACGCGGGCTACCCTTTACTGCACTACTAAAATGGCTTATATTACATCTTATAGTTCATTATATGCTAAAATTATTACTTAATATATAAACAAACATACACACAGAGACAAATATCTTCAACCTGTTCAAGAAATGCATAGGGGTTAAGTGCAGTTTGTAATAATTAGCTTAAATATGAATCATTTCATCTTTTAAGATTTGCTTGAGAATATTTTCAGTTAATAGAAATGGGAAATTTTTAGTACCTTACCCTGCGCTGCCCCATTTAGATTCAGCTCCGTCCCCGCCCCATTTAACCCAAATCTATCTATATATAATACGATAAGCAAAAACCCCACGTATTAGCGCTACAATTTTTTTCACAATTTCATATTTTAAATAACAACAAATTAAAAATTTAATTAATAAATTTGAAAAAAAGGACACATTTCATAATAGGAGAGGCATTAAAATCAATTATTTGTAATTTGTAATTATAATACATTCAAAAACAAAAATTTCAAAATATTTTTTAAAGAATTACTTAAAATTAACGTGATATAAATAAAAAATAATAATTAAATGATCTGTTCAAAAATTAAAAATTTTAAGAACTTGAAAAAATTAAATTATTTATTTAAATAAAAAATGAATATAAAAATTGAGTAACTAACTAAATTACCGTATTTCTTTTTTATAAAATTATATTTTTAAAATTACAATTAGAATTAAAATGGGGAGTTTTAAAACAACCCATTTATGCACAAAATCTAAAAGCTGATTAACCAAAATTAATTAAATAGATTTCGTAAAAATAAAAAAAGAAATTGCCATTTTTTTGCAAATTCACTAGATACGATTAACAAAAGAGTAAATCACGTTTTTTTAATTCTTTTTTTAATAGCAACTAGAAGGTTAATTTTTGTCTCATATGGTTTTCAAATTAATTAATTTATCTCCAATTATTGCTGCCGTTAGTTTTTTTAAAATTATTGTTAGTTTTAAATTTGTATGCAGTAGTTTTGTGGTAACTTCCTAAAATTGAGGTAACTCATTAAGATCTATTTTTTTAAAAAAATATAAATCTATCTTTTATCTATATATAACAGGAGAGGTGAAAATGCTTAGAATCATAAAAAAATAGATTTTTTATAATTAAAATTAATTACATATAATAGGTTTAAATAATAATTACTATTGAATTTTTAAAATGATTTTAAAGTAATTTTTACAATTAAATAAAAGATAATGTTAAAACAATTCTAAAAAATAGGGTGATGTAACTGTAAATCTGTATTTAAAACTCCGTTTTTAATATCACGTGTGTGTTTCCTTTTTTTGTGGGAAGTTACCATAATAGTTTAATATTTTAACTATTTTTTCACAACTCCTCCTTATATATAGCAAAACAAATGCAGATAATGAAAAAAGACACACACACACATATATATATATATATAAATTAATAGGAGAGGATAAAGCCACAATATTTTTTTGAATAAACTGAAACTTCACAATAAAATAAAAATCGAATTTGTCCCATGTTGGCCTCTTTTTTAAAAATAATAATTCTTATATAAATAAATTTTTAAGAGCTTTTTAAATTAAAAATCACGAAAAAACTATAAAGAATTTTTTTTAAAAAAAAAACTGTCAATAAACTTTTAAAAAACGAAAAGAAAAAACTGTCATTTCAAAAGTATTAAAACTTCCACCACGTTTGCAGCCATATAGTATTTTTTATTTTTTTCCACAATCTCTCAAATCTTGATTTTGCTGTTTTTGATTCTCTATTTCTGTAACATTTTGTATTTATTGGTTTTTACAGAAAAACTTATACGACTACAATTTACAAAAAGGAGGATTATAGATGAATGAAGATCTTTTTTTTAAACAAAAAAAACAAAGAATAATGAAAATGTTTTACCAAAAAGAAAAAAGAATGGAAATCATATATTTATTCTCATTTTCATATTTGTGGTATTACAAAATGAATTTGACTGCGTTTTCATCTGATCCATCCCTTTTTTAACCAAGCTATCGATGTATTGCAAATTGCAATGGTAAGGCAGTAGGAAGAAGCCATCAATATTCTTGCGAAGAGTAAGTAGTGTTTTGGGCACACATATATATTGTTTATTTGTTGTATCATATTATCTATTTTTGTCTCGAAATTATTCGAATATCTACTTAATTTACTTATGCTTATGATTTCTTAATTCTATATATTTTGTATATATCAAAAAATTAGATCAGAAAAAAAATATACAGAAGATGAGTGAAGATGCTAAATCTTGAAGTTTGTTGCATTTTAGAGCATGAGATGTTACAAAAAAAATTGTGACCTCATGTCACGATTTCGATCCGTCGTGACTGGTACCCACAATACTTATTCTAGTGGGAGAACCAATTCTACAGCCCAACTTATCAATTTAAGAAATAACTATTAAAAACCTTGCAGAAGTAGGAATATAATCAAAAAATAATACTGAGTTTTCATAAACTCAACCAACAATGTTAATAACAATGAAACGCGAAAGTAAACACATCCTAGGAACTAAAAGTTGTTCGTACCAAAACTCTAACCAGTGTTATTATAAGAAAAGGGTATCACTCCCCAAACAGAAGTCAAGATACTAAAACAGTGTCTAGAATCTTAATCTTGGAAAAAGGACTAGAGTAGAGAAGAGTCCATGATAGCTTGAAACAAACAACTCACCCTTGAACTCTGAATAGGCTTCTACCCTTCTAACCGAGGTCTCTCCGCAGCCGGTTGAATATGGCATGTACTCAATAAAATGGCAGAGCAAAAATAGTATCAGTACACAAAAAAATGGTGTACTAGTAGGATCACACGGTTAGCCAGTAAGCGAATCATAGACAAGTAAATTCAACACAATAGGCATATACATATACAAAATAAGTCAACAACATCTTAATATCACAACTCAATGTCTTCCACATTCTATAACTTCACACAATGATCCTCTCAAGGGACCTACAAACAATCAACTTTGTGTCGGAACGTGACACCCAATCCAAATACGCGTTGGAACGTGACACCCGATCTAAGTTATATATCAAAATGTGATATCTGATCCCAAGATATCACAATCACAAGAATATTTAAGGCTTACAACATTTATACCACCAAGAACAAGTTCATCACATTAACAGGCCAGCAAATGATCATTTCATACATAATTTAGCATGTTTCCCTATTCATATACATACATGCATAAAATAAAGCAATTTAACAAGTATATGAAACAACACAGAAAACTAGACCATCACCTACTTCAAATTCAAGCTTTCACAACCTTACAATGCAAGAGCCTTCCCTTTGTGGGTTCGTTCTTCTCGTTCTTGGTCTAGAAAACATTAAATACATATCAAAGATCAATACAATGGCCTAACTATCAAGGAATATAACACAATTTCACTCCCTAGACCAAACCCATGATCCTAACGTTACCCTAGGGCTATTTTCCACCATATATTTTCAGTTCAAATCCTCCCCAATGATTATCACCCATACTTCTAGTTTCTAGGAATCAAAGTATGAATCTAAGGAGTAAAAACCTTACCTGAAGCATAGAAATCCGTGGAATATCAATTGAAATCGCCCTAGATCGCCTCTTGGGGTTTAGAAACTGAATGTTGTAGAAAAGACCATTTCTGGTCTTTTTCACGATTTAAGTCACAACAGTCCCACTCTGACGGGACAGATCCCACTATGGTGGCCCCACTCTAGCGAGATATGCGGAAATAGTGAGCTCGGAGTTTTTGCTTCACGCCCCCATTTCTCAACATACCCCTTCTAAAGATGCATTAAAATTATGCCCTTCACGACAAATTCGATTTCGAGAATTTTACTGGCCCGAATGTGATTTCCCGAAATTGTAAATGATCTGTATCACCTTGTCTATCATCCTGTCCAATCAAATTATAGATTTTATCCCCATCATTCTCTTGATCACCCTAGAGTTCACCTGACTCAGAATTCGTCCAAGTCTGACCTAGGTTCAAATTTTCCAAAGTTACTACCCAAAGTTTTCTGGCCCAAAATCCTTTCCCATTAGCCTATCCCTAACGATGGGAAAATTTTGTTACAATAAATATCAATTTACCCATCACTCATCCCTGAATGACTAACTAGGGAAAATAGGGCCAAATTAAAGATAGAGTAGTACATGTTTGTCGAACAATTGAGGATACTTGTCTCGCATGTCTTTATCTGTCTCCCAAGTAGTTTCATCTACCGAATGATGTTTCCATTGCACTTTAACCATGTTGATCTCCTTAGTCCTCAATTTCCGAACATCACGATCAAGAATGACAACTAGCTCTTCTTCATACTGAAGTTCCTTGCTTAATAACACTGAGTCCCATTTAATGATGTAGTCATCATCCCCATGGTACTTTTTCAGCATAGACACATGGAACACCGAGTGCACCCCAGACAAGTTAGGTGGTAAAGCCAATCTATACGCTATTGGCCTTACACAATCAAGAATTTTAAATTGTCCAATGCAACGAGGACTGAGTTTTCCCTTCTTGCCAAATCTCATCACCCCTTTAATGGGTGATACTTTTAGAAGTGCTTGCTCATCGGCCTCGAATGTCATATCCCTCACCTTGCGATCAACATACTCTTTCTGACGACTTTGGGCCGCTAGAAGCTTAGCTTTGATTCTTCTTACTTTATCTTGAGCATCTCTCACTAAGTCAACCCCCAATGGCTTCACTTTTCCAACTTCAAACCATTCTATGGGAGACCTACATCCCCTCCCATACAGGGCTTCGAATGGTGCCATATCAATAGTAGTGTGGTAGCTATTGTTGTAGGAGAACTCACACAAGGGCAAGAACTTGTCCCAATGTCCCCCAAAGTCTATCACACATGCCCTCAACATATCTTCCAGCACTTGGATAGTCCTTTTTGACTGCCCTTCTGTCTGTGGATAGAAAACTGTATTGAAAGTGAGTTGAGTTCCTAACTCTTCATGCAACTTACCCCAAAATTTAGAAGTGAATTGTGTACCACGGTCTGAAATGATAGAAAGGGGCACCCCATGTAGCCTTACTATCTTCTTCACATAAATTCTGGCCAACTGTTGTGCATTGTAATCCACTCTAACCGGAATAAAGTAAGCTGAATTCTTTAACCTGTCAATCACCACCCAAATAGAGTCATGTTTTCCCAAGGTCTTAGGAAGTCCCACCACGAAATCCATGGCTATTCTCCCACTTCCATTCAGGAATGGGCATTCTTTCCAACAAATCTGTAGGTCTTTGGTGCTCATACTTCACATGTTGGCAGTTCTGACACTTGACTACAGATTCAGCTATGTCTTTCTTCATACCTGGCCACCAATATAGCCATTTCAAGTCTCTATACATCTTAGTCACTCTAGGGTGAATAGAGTATCGTGAACCATGAGATTCAATTAGTACCTACACTCGAGGAACACAAATCCTTCCCCTAAAATGAAGCACCCCACCTGCATCTAGTATTGAGTATGGATCCTTGCCCATCAACACCTTCCCTCTAATTTCATTTAAGTATACATCCTCAAATTGCTTGGTCTTGATCTTTTCTATAAAAATAGACCTTAGATCAACTCCGGCCATTATTCCACCTTTCTCTGAAATGCTTAGCCTCATGAACCTGGCCTCCAAGGCTTGAATTTCTCTAGCTAGGGGCAGCTTAAGGGCCCCTAAACAAGCTAAAATATCGTTGCTCACCGGCTTCCAACTCAATGCATCTGCTACCACATTAGCCTTGTATGGATGGTATTAGATAGTGACATTATAGTCCTTAAGAAATTCCATCCACCTTTGTTATCTCAAATTTAAGTCCTTCTAGGTGAACACATGTTGTAAGCTGCGGTGATTAGTAAAAACCTCACACTTGACATCGTACAAATAATGACTCCAGATTTTTAGTGCAAACACTATCGCTACCAACTCCAAGTCATAAGTCGGATAGTTCCTCTCATGCTCCTTCAATTATCGCGAAGCATATGCCATAACATCCTTATCATGAATCTACACGTCACCCTAACCAGAATGTTAAGTATCACAATAAATAATGAAATCTTTACCTTCGACCGATAGGGTCAAAATTGGTTCTGTGGTCAGGAGATTTTTGAGCTTTTGGAAGCTCTTTTCACACTTTTCAGTTCATTCGAATAGTACTTTCTTTTTAGTCAACCTGGTCAAGTGAGTAGCAATAAAAGCAAAGTTTTTCACGAACCGACGATAATAACTGGCCAGCCCCATAAAACTTCTAACCTCTGTATAGAGCTGGACCTAGCCCAATTCTTAACTACCTCAATCTTTTGTGGGTCCATCATTACCCCTTCTTTTGAAATAACATGGCCCAAAAAAGCAACTGAAGAAAGCCAAAATTCATACTTGGACAATTTCGCACACAGTTTTTATCTTCTTAAAACACCCAATACAATTCGAATGTGATCTGTATGTTCTTGTTCACTCCTTGAATACACCAATATATCATTTATAAATACTATCATAAATAAATCCAGGAACGGTTTGAATACTCCATTCATCAAACTCGTGAATGCTGCAAATGCATTGGTCAACCCAAAGGACATTACTAAAAATTCATAATGCCCAAACCTGGTTCAAACAGCTGTTTTGGGCACATCCTCAAGTCTAATTTTTAACTGATGATACCTATACCTGAGATCAATTTTTGAAAAAATTGAAGCACCTTGTAACTGGTTAAACAGGTCATTAATACGAGGCAAAGGGTATTTATTTCTGATGGTGACCTTATTCAACTATTGGTAGTGAATGCCCATTCTCATAGTACTATTTTTTTTCTTAACAAATAATACCGGAGCACCTCAAGAGGAGGTAGTAGGATGAATGAACCCCTTTTAAAAAGCTCCTGAATCTGAGCCTTAAACTCTCTCAACCCTGTCGGAGCCATACGATAGGGAGGAATGGAAATTGGATGAGTAATTGGCTCTAAATTAATGCAGAAGTCTATGTCTCATTCAGGAGGCATACTAGGCAAGTTTGAAGGGTAAACTTTTGAAAATTAATACACTACTGTTATAAAGTCAATAGAAGGATACTCTACCTCCACATTCCGGATATGGTCCAAATAGGCCAAACAAGCCTACCCCAAGAGAAAGGATATGACCTTAGCTGGCTTAGGCTTGTACACCCCTTCCCACTCTAATCTTTCCCTCCCTGGGATCTCTAGAGCCACAGTCTATAAATTGCAATTAAGTACAACAAAGTAGGGAGACAACCAAGTCATGCCTAAGATCATATCAAAATCTGTCATGTCTAGGATCACTAAGTCACCCCAAGTATGGTATCCCATAAACACAATAGAACAACAACGATACACATGGGTGACTATGACTGACTCTCCAATAGGGGTAGAAACATGAATAGGGGCATCCAACATATCACACAATGTATCAAAACCCAAGGCATATCTTACGGACACATAAGAATAAGTGAAACCCAGATCAAATAAAACAGTAACCATCCTATCACAGACAGGAATAGTACCTATGATAACTGCCTCAGATGCCTCTACCTTGATCTTGCCTAGGAATGTATAAAACTGAGCCTGGTCATCCTGACGGTCTACCTCTCTGCCTGGCTGGACCGATCCCTGATCTGTATTACTACTGCCCAGCCCCCACGGCCTCTCAGATTTCCTCCTCGCCCACTTTGTGGACGTTCTTTGCCATCTTTCCCTCCAGCTGCTGGGATCACTGCTCGGTTCTGCTTGGGTGCTAAAATTGTCCCGTGGGGTAAAAGCACTTCCTTCGTAAATGTCCCAGCTCTTCATAGTTAAAATAATTGCGATTAAAAAATGGGCGACTACTTGGAAATGATGCTCATTGGCCCTTATAGTTCTGATATTGCTACGGAGTACCTAAAAATGGGCTGACTGAATTGGCCGGGCAACAATTACCGGTCTGCCTAACCCTATAAAATAGGATCTTAGAAGTTACCTGCACTTTTGAGCTTTTTAGCCAAACCATTGGCATGCTCATCGTTCCTCACACCTTCAACTTTCTTAGCAAAGTCTGTGACTTCGTTGAAACTCCTGTCAGACGAAGTCATATGAATAGAAAGTACCTACAACTAGGGGTTCAACCCTTTCACGAACAACCTGATCCTTTCATCCTTAATTGTGCATGAAATTTGGCCTCATAAGCAGCCACTAATAACCCTCTCTACTCAAGGGCCATAAGCTTATTCTTCTTCATATCTCTCAAGGTGCGGGGCACATATTTCTCTAAAAATAGAGCATAGAACTGAGCTCAAATGAGTGAGGGCAATACAGGTGAACGACACTCCACATAGTCCATCCACCACTGCTTGGCCTCTCCATGCAGCTGGAAAATCACAAACTCTACTCCATGCTGATACACTATGCCCAGCTTATGTAGCCTCACATAGTAATCACGAATAAACTCGTAGGCATCCTCATTTTCAATACCATGGAAAAATAAAGGTTTGAGCTTGAGGAATTTGGTGTGCATGTCATGCTCAGTACCCATCATCACAGGACCCATTAGTGGCCTGAAGAATACATCTGTATCTACCACTTCATCTGTTGGCAGAACTGCAGCAGCAAATAGATGGTCAACAAGAGCTGGTGCTACTGGCATGGTGGGGATGACGTCTATGCTAGCTAGCCCACTCAGGAATGCCATGATCTGCTGGGACAAGATTGGATCCATAGGGGAATTACCAACAGCCTCAATTTGGGTACACTCCTCTTGTTCTGCCTTCTCCTGTTCCTTTTAAGCTTCTACCTCCCACTCAAACTAATTCTAGGAGTTTGATGGTCCCCACCTGCAGCACCTCTTCCATAGGGACCTCTACTCTGGTAGGTGTTTCCCTCCCTCTGCTTCTACCTCGCCTATCTCTCTTGTCTCTCCCTCTGCTACACACTCGAATGGCTGGCTCTTCTTCGAGCTCAACTGGAGCTACTGGACTGACACCATTATAACGTATGTTAACCATCTGCGAAAAAAAGAGTGAAAGCGATTAGATACCAATTTGGATAACCAGATATCAATTGGAATCAGTTATATTACAAATGAGGGAAGATAGTGAAACTTTTCCTAAAATTTTGTAGCCTCTCAAAGAAAAGTACATACGTCTCTGTACCATTTTGCGAGACTCTACTAGACTCATTTTGGTACAATGAGATTAACGAACCTAGGCTCTAATACCAACTTTGTCATGACTCCAACCCACCATGACTGACACCTACAATACTTATTCCAGTTTGGAGAACCAATTCTATAGTCTAGCTTATCAACTTAAGAAATAAATATTAAAAACCTTGTAGAAGCAGGAATATAACCAGAAAATAATACTGAATTCCCATAAACTCAGCCAACAGTGTTAATAACAATGAAATACGAAAGTAAACACACCCTAGAAACTGAAAATCATCTGTACCTAAACTCTAGCCAGTGTCATTATAAGAAAAGGGGATCACTCCTTAAATAAAAGTCATTATACTCTTTTAGACTTGATTGTGAGATTAGATGTCTTTGATGTGATAATATTTAGGTTTTGGGAATGATATATAATAGACCCTAGTGGATTGTTGTTTCTTACTTCCATAAGTTGGGTTTCCACATTATTATCATATTTTATAAGTTGAATAGCTAATATAAGTTGGGGTTGTATAATTGGTTCTTTCATCTAGGATGTTAAGTATGGATACCACTCATAGCCTATTTTGGGTCGTGACAAACTTTGTATCAGAGCTTTAGGTTCGGTGATCCCATCACACAAGGACAGGTCTAGTAGAGTCTTGCGGAACGATATAGGGACGCCTTTACTTTTCTTCAAGATGCTATAGGATTTTAGAAAAACTCTATTCCTTCTTTTTCTTTCGTGCTATTAAATAAATCCAATTAGTATCTAGGTGATACAAATTGGTATCTGACTTTCTTCACTCTATTTCGCGGATGGTTAGAACTAGAAAAACAACAACAACTGAGCTATTTATTAGATGTGGTACTAAAATGAAGTACTGTAAGGAGTACGTAGGATTTGCTAAATTAAGTATGTGTATGATTGTAATGGGGACTAGGCTGGTTGATTGTGGGTAATTAAAATTCGAAGAGATGGAGTTAGATGAATGGAAATGTTTGATATGAGCACTATGAAAGGAATATATTATGTTATTCGACCTTGGTTTCGTATATTCTTATGTGACCACATACTTTATTTCAAATATGGCTTAGAGTATGACTTGCTATATATGCCCGTGCGTGTTTCCATATCTATATATGATTCCTTAGTGGTGTATCAGGTGTACCGATCTTGTGATACTCATCTTGGTAGGGTGACATCCTTGGGCAGACTTGGGCATTTGAGTTATGACATATTTAGTGTTGTTTGGGATAGTTGAAGTATACCAATGGTTCTACAAGCACCACTTTACTTATGAGAATATATAGAAGAGCTACTATGAATACTTATAGTTGTCCGACAGTCTTAAGATTCATCTAGTCGTCGGTGTCACATCTTGGTTATGTGTGATTGAATGTAGGGACTATTGAGTCTAGCTCTATAGCTCTCAGGGTTATTTACAATCATAGCTACTAATCTAGCATTTTTGATAGTGTTGTTAGAGATTCTGTATGACTTGAGCAATGTCATCTTATTTCTTCATAGAGAAGAATATCCCTCTAACCTTGAGGGACAAGAGGGGAGATGAATTCCTGAATATAGAGTAAGGAAAGATGTTTGTAACAGCATATGAGGTCAGATTTTATGCCTTATCCAAATATGCTATACAACTTTGCTTCAGTCCAGAAGAGCGAATTTCGCCACTTTATAAAAGGATTATAGTCAGAATCTCTACTGCAGTTTTATAGATTTAGTGTATATCAAAAAAGGTCATGATACGATTACTATAACGATATCGATGCTTACTTGGCTGGAGTTATAGATTGTGTTACTTCTTTTAGTGACCTAATCTACAAAAGAATGCATATCGCTTGGTCTAGAGATAGAACGGATCAGGTTTGGTAATATTTTACAACTATTTAATAGGAAGAAATGTGCGGGCCATTTAGGTATGATCTTCTCAATAGGTATAATATGTTCTAGTGGTGGATCTAATGGATTTTCATGATGTGGTACTAGTAGTATGTGGATATGGATACGTCAATTGTTAAATGCAAATACTAACGACTTAAGAAGTTATTAGTTGTATCACATGCTCGTATAATGAGATTCGATGTTGTATTCACAATTGAGAAACCAATTAGTTTGTTACTATGAACGCTTGGTTAAGCATTATTTCTAAGGAAAATTTTAATGGTGGATCTTTGAAATGATTAATGTGTTTAGGTTGTCGATTGTATTCTGTGGATTTTAAATAAGGACCAATGATTTCATCATAAGCTTTAAGGGAGTGGATCGATATAAGAACGACAAGATTAGGGGTAAAGGAAGTCCCAACGAGTAAACTTGGGTAAGGAAATTGAATATTTTAGTACGAAAGTGCATATAAAATTGGGTTAGTCCTTCAGATTTAGTTGGTATAGCTGAGTTTGAGGTTGTCGATGACAAGGTTGACTTCTGGTGATGGAAAGGGCTACTGAGCATGATGGTAACAAGAGTTCGTGATAGATTGTGATTGTTATGCAACTATATGATAAGAATTTTTGGTTAAATAGAGATTCAGTATGGTAAAAACGACTTGCGAGTATCTAAGATTATGGTTTACTACTTTTTGGTGAGTAGCATGGTCGTATGGAAAGTTATAGGATGTGTTGAAATACCATTCGAATTGGATTGAAAGGAGCTAGAGTCATAAATAAAAAGAATTAGTGGGATGTAGTTTAACCTTCGGAAGGAGACGGGAACAAGGAGAGTTACTCTGATTGCAAGGCTAAAGATGTATCTTCAGAGTGAGTGGAGAATTGGATTCAGAGACACTTGGTTCCATCTGCTTTGCTTTTGTTATGGTGATAGTGTTACATGTCATTTATATGGGTTAAAAACTGTTGGATATGATTTGATAAAGAAGTCTGCAGCCATTCGACTCAAGTGTGGTGATAAGTTCCTTTGTCTTTTCATGTTTGGAAACTTGTACAGCTGGATTTTTAATAAAAGATATAGTAAAATCGATGGAGAGCGATCAATGATAAGCTAATATACGTGAATTCATAAAAATCTTCAAGGTATGAGCTAATGTTAATAGATAAAGGAATTAGGTGACATAGTTGGAACCAAAATTCAAGTTTTTCATTGTGAGTCTATGTTCGTGGTAGTATGTTTTTTCAAGATATGGATGGATAAGGTAAGAAATGATCAATTGCATCAGGTATTGAGCATTTAGAAGGACTTGTGCATGGCTTGGATCATAAAATTGGTTACTTTGGATTTTTAAAGGACCTAAGGGAGGGTTTCACTTAAAATTTTAGGTTTAGAGGATGATGTAAAATATCATGGGTTGTTGGTCAAATGATGAAATTGGTAAACGAGTTAGCCAAAAGAACAGGAGTTTGGTATATTATAGATTTTATGGTATTTGGAATTTGCACCATGGGAAGAATCTAAGAAAGTGAAGATTTAAGACATCTCGTATAGACCATTCATTCAAAGTTGAAGGTTGTATAAATTTTTGTCTTTGAATTCGTAAATGACCATGCAATGTGAACTAGTTTGGCAAAAACTTACTAGGGGTTTATCAGTGACTTTTATGAAGTTTGGATTTTAATTTGAGTGACAAACAGTTTGATGATGAGAAGCTGATCAAAATTCGTGATATTGACTTGCAAGGAAAGGCAAAAGAGGTTGTGATTGATGAGGAAGACATTCCGAGGATTAAGGGGTGGGTATGTGTGCCCCGTGATGATAACTTGATTCAGAGTATTCTTACAAAGGCTCATAGTTCGAGGTACTCTATACATCCTAGTACAATCAAGATTATTGTGACCTGAGACAACATTATTGATGGAGTAGAATGAAACGTGACATTTATAATTTTGTTGCCCAGTGTACGAATTGTCAACAGGTAAAGTACGGGCACCAAAGGCCTAGAGGGACACTTCAGAGAATGTCATTTCTGAATGGAAGTGGTAAAGGATTGCAATGGATTTTGTGGTTGTTCTTCCAAAGATATTGGATAAGTTTGATTCGCTTTTGGTGATTATTGACACGTTAACAATGTCTGCACACTTCATTCCAGTTAAGGTGACTTATAATGAAGTAAAGTTATTCAAACTCTATAATTGCGAGATTGTTCGATTGCGTAGAGTTTCAATTTCCACCATATCAGATAGAGCTACAGAATTTATTTCTAACTTTTGGAGGACAATGCAGGTTGAGTTAGGTACTAGATTGGATCTTAGTACCGCATTTCATCCTCAGATCGATAGGCAGTTCGAACGGATAATTCAAGTGCTAAAGGGTATGCTTTATGCGTGCATGATAGATTTTGATGGTCATTGGGATCAGTTCTTATCCTTGGCAGAGTCTTCATACAATAATAACTATCACTCGAGTATTGATATGGCTCCGTTTGAGGCATTTTATGGGAGGAGATGTAGGTCCCCCATTGGTTGGTTTGATACAGTTGAGGTGAGACCTTGGGGTACTAATTTTTTGAAGGAGTTGTTAGAGAAGGTGAAATTTATTCAGGAGAAGTTTTTAGAAGCTTGGAGCAGGCAAAAAGAGTATGCAGATAGAAAGGTTAGGGATATTGAGTTTATAGGGGGAGAGCAAGTGTTGTTGAAGGTTTCACCAATAAAGGGTGTGGTGATATTTGGTAAGCGAGGTAAGCTCAATCCAAGGTATATTGGGTCATTTAAAGTTCTTAAGCATTTGGAGAGGTGGCCTATGAATTGGCTTTACCTCAAGATTTTTCTAGAGTGTATCCAGTGCTTCATGTGTCTATGCTGAAGAAAAGTCATGGTGATGAAAATTACATTTTTAGCTGGGATTTGGTCTTGCTTGATGAGAATTTGTCTTATGAGAAAGAGACTGTACCTATTCTTGATAGGGAGGTCTGTAAGTTGATGTCAAGAGAGATTGCGTCTAAGAAGGTCCAGTGGAGAAATTGTCTTGTTGAGGAACCCACTTGAGAGATTAAGGTTGATATGCGTGGACGATATCCACTTTTGTTCATCTAGTCAGATACCCTTTTCTAACCTCTTTCTTCTTTTGACCGTTCGGGAATGAACGGTGGGTAAATTGATATCTGTTGTAATGATCCATTAGGTCGTTTTGAGTACGAGAGGTTTTTTTATTTATAAAAGACTCTTTCCATAAATTTTGAATGAATTTTGGACTATTAAATAAATATGGTTATTTAGCTAATGGATAAATTTAGACACTAATTTAACTAGTGGACTAAGTTGATAGTTTGTTTAATACTATATACCACTTATCAAAATAAAAAGATAGAGTTTATTAATTTTAGTACATAATTATTTTATAAAATAAAAAAAGAGAACGGGAGAATACAGAAAACTTACCTGCGATGCCGATGAAGAGCACCCGAAACTGCTTTAGATAATGGCTAAACTTCAGTCTTGTTCTACATATTAATTGATATGATAGGCAATATATATATTAGTGTATCACTTGGTCAAATTTGGTGTTGGTTGAAAGGAGCCGTGAATTGAAAAAAGGCTTGGACATGGTATACATTTAATGGCTTGGACTTGGCTACAAGATAGTTATGATTATGTATATATCTGTAATCATTGCAAAATAACTATGTCTAATCATTCAGTAGTCATGATGGCATGATTAGGTGTAGATTATACATTATTTTGCATTAGTTTTAAGCTTCTACATAGTTAGGTTAAATACTGTTTCGTACAATTTGAAAATTATTTTCAGTTATTATCATATTATAATTCAAGTTTTGATATATTGAGATAGGTAATTAAATAATAAGTGTATTGTATTATGTGAATACCATTAGAGTTATGATATTGGAGGAATTGATGCTTAACCCTAGGCTTGAGTTTTAGAAAATTGATTATAGAGTTGGGTGAGTTGTTGGGTCTAGGTTAAATATATATATAATATTGATGTGTACGGATTTGTTTTCTTACGAATATTGTATATTTGATAGATTGGAAGCGTGAGGCTTTGGAAGAAAGGAAAAGCATTGGTGAATTAGCTTGTTTGACTTCAGTTCTTCGGTTGAGGTAGGTTATGGTTATTTTATATCATAGATAGACTCTTAATAGCAATTGATAGTCATTGAGTAATGTGTGAAGTTTACTATGAATTTAATAGTTGTGGTTTAAATGGTTGATACGTTGTTGTGATTGGTCTGCAATTTCAAGACCATGAAATTCATAATCTTGAACTTGCCCTATTAAAATTGATCCCTTGAATAAAGAAGACTTGATGAAATATTGTTAATAAAGTTGAAAGTGATAAGAAAGAATGATAAATTAATTATATTTGGATCGGTTGTCACGTTACAACATGATATTATTGGATCGGGTGGCACATTTCGACATAGTATATTTGGATCGGGTGTCACGAGTCGATATGATATTATTGGATCGGGTGTCACGTTCCAGCACGGTAATATTAAAGAAAAATATATTAAAATGACTTAATTTACTCAATCCCAAAATAACTCATTTCTCAAAAGAGCGTGGAGTGGAAGTCTGAGGCCTCATATATACTTTGGATATTGTTGACTGGTTACGTCACTATTTTATTATGTTGTCACTTGATCTTGATCTTGATCTTGTTGTTTGCCGCATGTTAAAGAGTTGTAGTTGATTTCCTGTTATTACCTTATGCATATTGATTTCTATTTTGAGTCGGCCGATGATACCTACTCAGTACATGTTTCTATATACTGACCCCTACTTTTATTTTTTTATTTTATTTTGTAGAGTGCAGCGTGTATACCATCGACTTCGACTCGACCTCAGCTCTAGTCAGTCTCCGATATATCAGATTCCAGGGAGAGCTATCCTCTTAGTTCGTGTTGGATTCTCTTAGTAATGACATGATATCCTTAGTTTTTGGACATAAACTAATTTATTTATCTATTTTGGTGTTTGATACTAATAGACGTGATATTTTGAGATTAGATGTCCTTGATGTGACGACTTTCAGGTTTTGGAATGATATGTAATAGACTCTAGTGGATTGTTGTTTCTTACTTTCGTAAGTTGGGCTTCCACATTATTATCGTATTTCATAAGCTGAACAACTAATATAAGTTGGGGTTGTATTGTTGGTTCTTCTACCTAGGAGATTAAGTGTGGGTACCACTCATGGCCCATTTTGGTCGTGACAATATAACGTTATGCTAACGTCGGCATCACTGATATGAAATAATTTTTTGTGATACTCCATCAATAAATTGATACCATACTGGTATCTTATAGGATTGAGCTTAATTTTCTGTGATACTTTATCGGTATATTGATACCATATTGGTATTATATAGGATTGAGCTTAATTTTCTATGATACTCTGTCGGTATATTGATACCCTGTCGATATCATATAGGATTGAACTATTTTTTTTAAGAAATAAAAATAAAAAAAATTAAAGAAAACTATTAAAATTACAATTTTATTTATTAAACTCTAAATTAGTAGAAAATATATTTTTTGTGATACTCCATCGGTATATTGATACCATATCAGTATCATATATGACTGAGTTTAATTCTTTGTGATACTCCATCAGTATATTAATATTCTATCTGTATCATATAGGGTGGGCGATAACTTCAGCCTGATGTCAGCGCACGAATTTTAAAATAATTTTAAGTCATTTTAAAATAAAAAGGGGGTATGAAAGTAATGGGCATTCAAGGGTGAATACTTTCCCCTTTTGGGGTAGAAGTGTTATTTTCTCTAAAATCGTATTGGTTTGATTATTGGTTTCGCATATTTAAAAATCGAAAATCGATGATACATAAGACCAAATCCAAACCGACTGATGCACATCCCAGCATTAATGCGACCACTAGTCAACATATTTTAATAAATATCCCAATTTTATCTTTTTAAATTAAATATAGCATAATATTATAAATCTTTCTTTTCTAATTGCATTTAGTTATCGCTAGCTCTAACTTCTCAAAGTCTACTTCCGCCACAAAAATGAGTCTCTAATCAACTTTATAATGAGTCAAGTTTGGACAAGTAATATCATTATCAATTAATTAATGTTTAGTTATATGAGATCAAAGAATTTGCTATGAGGGGGCTATTTTTTTTTCATTTATAAGGAATTTGTCGTTCTAAAAAAACTCAAAATATTTTGACCAATTAAATACAGAAAAATTGAAAAATTCCATACCAAACACACTCTTAAAATATGGGTTTTGTGAAATATTATACATAAATAAATTATATTGCCCTTACAGATTTTTATTCAAAATCTATTAACAAAATTCCTAAAAGAAAATAATTAGTTACATCCTTTTTTCAACCTCATATTTATTACATTATATTAGATTGTTGGGTAACAAATCCATCCCACATCGGATAAATAAGAAAAAATGTACCAATATATATGTGCTCACCCAATTCCATTAGTACGAGGCCTTTTGGGACGTGCCTAAAAATAAATCCGTGAGGGCTTGGCCCAAAGCAGACAATATCATGCTAATGTAGAGTTAGGATGACGGTACGCACGGTCCCAACAAGTGGTATCAGAGACAAGGTTCGGATGTGTCGGAGTAGTGGACTGCGGTTTATGAGAAATTTCCGGTGTGACAACAGGACCAGAGATTTGCAGGGGTGCCTTGTGTAGAAAGTCTTCCTGTCAAGTGGTGGTCCAGGCGGCGTGTCCTATTGGAAGATAACGGCGGTGCAAGATGATCGGCAGATCAGATGGTGTGACCTAGTGATTGGAGATATGCAGTTGATGCCTTGTGTTGAAAGTCTTCTTGACAAACGTGGTGGTCAAGCAGCGTGTCCCACTGGTTGATAGCGGCGGTGCAAGATGGTTAGCAGATCAAATGTATTATCGCTGAAGGAGAGGTTACGAATTGTGTGGTCTTGATTTGAGGGGAGGATTGTTAGATAACAAACCCATTCCACATCGGATGGAGAAGAAGAAATGTACCAATATATATGTGCTCACCCAACTCCATTAGCTCGAGGCCTTTTGGGACGTGCCCAAAAACAAATCCGTGAGGGCTTGGCCCAAAGTGGACAATATTATACTAATATCGGTACGCGCGGTCCCAACATAAATTACTTTAATAATATTCATATATTCCAATATAAAAGCACTCCTCCTATAAAGTGAGGGAAATCTTTTTTTTTTTTGATGAAGTTAAATTCCTCAACATGACTTCAACAACACCAAAATCATACTCTTTGTTTTACTTTTTTCCATCCTAATACAATGACAAATTCATTTACTTTAAATCCCAAATACTTTCTTCGTTTCCTTGATAACCTCCCCGCAAATTCTCCACCATCGCAAGTTTACTATCAATCTAGAAATGACGATCTTGAAATTCAAACCCTTAAATTTGGTGAAGTATTTCATTTCTCATTCCATGCTACAGCAAGTACTCTATTTTATTGCGATTTTCACTGATGTTTAAAAAATTGTACTTTTGATGTATTCAGCAATAAAAGTGATCTTTGTAATATTGATGATTTTAAGAATGAATACTGCAATTATGTAATGATGGGTGATGGTTTTTATTTTGCTACGGGGTCTAATCCTCAGTCTTCTGACTTTAAATATATAGGTCCATGGTATTGAGTCTATTGGGAAAATAAATAAATGTATTGGGTTTTCTCTTTTAATCTTATTAATATTACTATTATAAGAGTTCAATCTTATTAGAGTTTTTGGTCCAAAATATCCCAACATATAACTCTAACTTAGATTACATCCTTAAAATATTTATTTGACTGATTTACACAAATATCCCCTTTTAAAATCATTTTATAAACTTTGTTTTTATTTTTAAAAGTTTTGCAAATATAGTCCTTGACACTGATTAATTATTAGACCGTCACCCAATGAATACAAAATGTAGATCATGGTCTAAAATTTTCTAATCAAATTTTCAATTTGATGAAAAATGATTCATAAATTGTGATCTAAAAAGTCCATAAATTATACACAAAAAAGGACATGTATTTAACAATTATCACAAAAAGGGACAACCATCGAACATTTATGCATTTAGTTGAACATAAAATAGCCATAATGTTTTTAAAAAATGATCAAGTTTCATCTTCAAGTTACTTACTATTATAAAACTAGCGGGAATTTTACGAAATTACACTCAATTTTGTCCTTGCTGCTCATTTAATTAAAAATTTGTGGGTTAAAATATCTTTAATTATGACTTAATTTTGATCGACATAAGTTAAAAAAAAACTTTTACTTCGTCCGGCAAGTTCTGTAAGAATTAAATTATCCGACATAAATTGTATAGTATCTAATTAGTTCGACATAAGTTTAGAGAACTTTTACCTTGCTTGGCAAAAGTTCACTAGCTTGACATAAGTTTAGCGAACTTTTGCCTCGCTCCGCACAAGTTAATTATGCCTTTCACGACTTAACTTGTGAGTTCTGGAATTGAACTTTTGTCTGGCCCTTCATAAGTTTTATAGGAACAAAGTTATGCCTTTTTCAATATAACTTGTAGGTTTTGAACTAATTAAGCTTTTGTCTTGATCAGCACAAGTTATTAGAGGATTAAGCGACATAACTTGTTATGCTTTTTAATGCATAACCTGTGTTATATTATGGTACAAAAATATAAACTTATCGGTGTCAGAGGTATTTTCGACCCATTATTTTTACTTTATAATTGAATAAAAAAAATTAAGTGTAATTTGCATATATCCTATAGTGTAAAGAGCTAATTACATTATTTTCCTACTCTTTTTATAATAACAAAAATCTCTTAAAGTTTATGAATTTCGTTTACATCACCGGACTTTCGGATACATCAACAGACATCCAAATATATAGAGGAGGAATGTATCAGAGAGGGGATAGAGATATATCAGAAAGGAGATAGGACATCCGGATACATAGAAAAGAGATATATCTGAGAGGGGAGTGATGTATCAGAGAGGAGATGAATGTATCCAAGAGGGGGATATAGATGTATCAGTAAGAGGGGAGTGATGTATCCGAGAAGGAATTTTTGAATTTTTTTTAAATGATAGAAAATTTTAGAGATTATGATAAAATAAGATGTGGATTTAGGTAATTTTTCCAAAATTTAAAAACCATCAAATTTGAGAACAAAACTTAAAAACCATCCCAAAATAGAGTCATTTGTGTGAATGTTCTTTGAGTTCTAAGCTATTTTACATAAATGGGCTGACGGATGACCCAAATTTGGTGCTTTTGAGTCCTAAATCTCATTGATAGATAAGGTCCATAACTAAATGTGTCTTTGTAAAGGTGAAATTACTATAGAACTTACAGGAAAAATTACTAAAGAAAAATACTTTTTAATAAATAATTACTGATTTTAGCGATATTTTTTATTTGTTATCATTTATAGTAATATTATGATATATCTACTATGTATTAAAAGTGAATTATGCATGCAATATAAATGTATTATAAGTGTTTTAAAATATATTATACTTGTTTGGTAAGAAATTGACACAATGTATTATAAGTGTATTAAAGTATATGATAAATAAATTATCCATGAATAAAACTTGTATTATATGAGTTTTATAAATTATTTTCGCTAATATGTATTAAAATTGTATTATAATTGTTCAGTAAAAAAAATATATTATAATTATAAATGGTAAATATTTTCTTAATGTAGTACATTTATGTAAATTTCCCGAACTTACAACTATTGAAGCATACATTTGTATGTTTCTAGTATTTTATATGTGCAGAAAAACACACTTAAAGCATATGAAGCTATGATAATTATTTCATATATACATTTTTAATTGCCAAGATTTAATTTGATGTAAAATTGTAAATGTTTATATGCTGTGGTAGAGAGGTAGTTGAGACAATACAAACTTATAAGTTTTAAATCTCCACTTCATTGTTTTTTTTAAAAAAAGTAAAAATCAATTCAATCAAACAATCACTTATAATCATCACCGCTACTAGCTTTCGGAGTGTGTTTCACCAAACAAATTGTTTTTATATATAACAACGTGTATATTAAGATTTTCCTTAATTAATATAATATTTTATTGATTAATTGTTATTTATTTAAATTTTATACTTATCATCTTCAACAAAGATAAATTCATACATTCTCAAATGTTGAGAAAATAAACAATTTTAGTTATATATCTTGTGCTCACATTTAGAATTAACGACCAGAAAGAATTTTTGTCACATAGTAATTTCTTCTTTTCCTTCTTATCTCTCAGAGAAAATAAATGAATAAATTTAACAAAAAAAAACAGATTTTGATATAGCTACAATAATTATATATACAACCTTTTATTCTAGCTAATTAAATGTAAAAATACCTTTATATTCTTTTTCTAAGGTATAATCAAACGTCTCTTTAAAACATCAAATAGCAGTGAATTAATTAATCGAAGTCAACTGCTAAGTCATGCTAATTAGACCCACAAATTAATTATGAGCTAATTAAACGTAGAACTTTTCAACATTTTCAAATGACTTGGTAACATATATTTAGTTAGTAAGCAATGACATTAATGATATCATGAGTCAATAATTCCTTAATATACGATCAAATTTTTCTATAACTCCATAATAACATTTTATAATAACGATCAAGTTTTTTTTAAAATAACTTTTCATATTATGTTATTCTATATATATTTTCTGTTATTATATGTACAAACAACGTTGTTAATCGTTATAAAAAAAAAGTTTGTCATATCCTTGTTTACATATAGCAAAATATTATAATTTTTTCCTTATTAATTGCATTTACTTAACGCTAGCTCTAACCTTAAAGTCTACTCTAGCCACATAAAATTTTAAATTAACTTTATTATGATGAGTCAAATTTTGACAGCTAATAGTATTGTCAATTAATTAATCTTTAGTTATATGAATCAAAGATCTAGAATAGTAACAAAATAAATAAATTAAGTGTTGCTTATTGACTTGTTTAAAATGGTTTAGCGATGCATTTAAGCCAACTGGCATTTGTTTGGATTTGACTTCTCTATTTTATCTATTTAATTTGATTTTGATATGTTTATTTATTATTATTATTATTATTATTATTATTATTATTTATGTTAGTATTATTAGTAAATTGCTCCCCTAAATCATCCTGAATTAAGTTGTAGATAAATGGTTAAATAGTCTCTCACTTGAGTATGTTGTATATATTTTGATTGCGTGTATAGATATTTATTTTGTATATTTTGGTTTACAGGTTCACGTGTATCCAATAATTTGTCTAATCCGTGTATAAATATTAAAAAATTTACTAAATATTTTAATTGTGAATTCAAATATTAATATTGTTGTATTTCAACTTTTGAATTCGCCTATTCACGAATCAATACATAAAATAGTCCTTTAATTGATAGTGCTAAAGCCTAAAGAGTTGACAAACATTGCAAGATATTTAATTTAAAGTCGTTATTATTCAAATTTATGATTAAAAAAACTAGAAATATGTACAAACATTGAGCATGGCTATTAATTAATTAGTTCTTGCTATTATTTTTAGAAAAATTGAGTCAATATAGCCAACTGGCTTGTTGATTTTGACTCATCTGAAGTAAGGTGTTTCCTCGAATATTCAGTATATATGGTAGTGATATAGTATGATATTATTTTTTAATGCTCATTTTATGATAAATTTATTAATTAAAAGGATGCATAATTAGTTTTGATATTAATTGCTCAATAATCTATACATGTACGTAATACGTACATGCATGAGTACTAGACAAAAAGAACGTGTCCACGGCTGCATGATTAGTCGTCTTAATTAAACTAAATCTATCTCCTTTAATCAAAATTAAATAATTAATGATGGAGTACTAGTGTTAGAGGACAAACTTTATAAATTTTATATTTGATTTCAGTCATTGATTTATCATTTTAACTCTTATAAAATTAATTTACATAGTACTTGAAAAATATACTGTAAAACTATTACTTGTATAAAGTTACATATATTGAAAAAAATATGTTGAGAAAATTGTCGTACAAGGAGAATATAATTACACCAATAATAGTAATAATCATGTCATATAAAACATAAATTATGGTGCAGAGATATACTATAACTTACAGGTCCAGTCAAATCCAGTAGCTTTGATCCAAATTCTGTATTTAGAAACAAGAAATCCAAACTAATTAAAATTTCAAATTTCGACTCTGCATTTGAACATAATTATTGTTTATTCTGACATGAAAACCTTCGCATAATCAATGAAAGTCTAATTAAAGAGCCAAACTTTTAATTAACATTCATCCTAACTAACTATTATTTTACACAAAATAAAGTAAAATTAGGAATAGTGGGAGTGCTATATGACACACTACGAAACAGCCATACTAAACCTTATCTGTAAAGTATAAGAATGACTTGTAATGAAAGTGATATATAGCTAGCATAAAAATAACCCCGTATAAGATGTTAAAAAAAATACTCTTAATGATGTGACAATTTTTGCAAAAGATGCATCATCTATGAACAATATCACATCATACCCCTCCTAAATACACATATTATATATCTATTTTATGCTTTCACTACAAATAAAAAATAAAAAAACAAGAATTAGTGATAGAATATGTAGATGAATATATAGTGAAGTCCATGTGTGATCTTATTTAGCGATGAATTAGCGAGGGTAATTAATCAAAAAAAATATTAACTACGAATAATTTAGAGATGAATTGATAACAAAATCCATAGAATTTCATTTTTTTTAGCGTTTGAGAGTCAAAGTTGATTGAAATGAACTCTTGCTTGTCACCTACGGACAAGTATACCCCAACTAACTAAATGATGAAAGAACTTAGGCTAGTTTGGTAGGAGAGATAAAGAGATGACTAATTTCGGAATTGATTATTGAAAGAAATTATTTTATATTTGATTTGGAATAAAATTGCGGGATAAGTTATTTTGAAATTGAACTATT
This sequence comes from Solanum dulcamara, assembly GCF_947179165.1. Lineage (NCBI taxonomy): Eukaryota > Viridiplantae > Streptophyta > Magnoliopsida > Solanales > Solanaceae > Solanum > Solanum dulcamara. The sequence goes on along the minus strand of NC_077241.1, from coordinate 70,433,285 downwards.
ATTTTTATCTAATATTAAAAGTAAAATAATAATTCTGAAATAACTAGTTAATTTCCAGATAAATTTGTTCAATTAAATGAGCCCTTCAAGAAAGAAAATAAATAAATGAACACTGTTTCAGTGGATTTGATAACATCATCCTATAAAAAGGTGGTTTTGGAGTGATTTCCACTCCCACAAGTTGTAAAAAATAATAAAAAGAAAAAAAATACAATAAGAAAAGTATAAAAATAACAATTTGTGGGGCCAAATTAAGAAAGAAGAAAATGCAGTTTGATTTGCTTATTTATTTTTTTTCATTTACTTTCTCTATACAAATTGTGCATGCATGAAATTTTCAAATGCCATCCCATCTTTCATTGTCTTGTTCCCAATTATAAACGAAATAAATCTAGAGAGACCATATGAGTTTCTTTTATTATATAGTATTGTATTAATATTGTTTTAGGGGAGGTTGAATGATTGTTATAATAATGTTCAGTCCAAAAATGCAGATGGATAGTTCAGGGGCAAAATTGATTATTTTTCATGCAACTTTTTGCAATTGTTAGTAAGGAGGATATTTTTAAACCACTTAACTAACAACGAAGAAATTTTGTCCAAAGAATGAAATGAAGGATGGAACAGTCTTATTTCGAATAGTTCAACAAAAATTAGTCAATGGACATATTTGTCTTTTTGCTATCGAAAATAAGTTATATTTATTATTTATTATATTTTTTCTAACAAAATATATTCCTACTCCCTATAGATATACTTCAAGAATATTTTACCCCACATTCGTTAAAACTAGCTATGTTTATCCCTTACCAGTTAAAACTTCATTTCCAGCTTTAATTGAACGAAAAAACAGCCCCTAATTTATATTTAAAATCCTAGACACAATAGCATATAAGATAAGAATAAATAACGAAGTAACTAAAATCATAACTATTTGATCAATTTGCAAATAATCAATATAAAGATTATTTTTTTTCTAGAAAACTTGGTATATAAGTCAGAACTCTGGTTTTGTCAGGCACATAGGAAATTATTTTTTCTTTGTTTTGTATTTTTTGTTTGGGAGTATAATAGTCCACTATTCTTAAATCTTACATGCATGCACAACAGAAATTAAAATCGTGACATGACTTCAACATAAGAATTATATAGCTGTATATTCATGCTTGCCTGTAGAGTTGTATAGTGAAGTGTTTCTGATCAATTATTATCACCATACCATAATGATTGATTTTCTCAAGGGAAAAATGCATGATTTATCCTTAATTTTGCGATTTAAAGCTCATGTATTTTTCGTTATAAAAGTGACTCGCATATACCTCTATTGTTACTCAAATAGTTCAAATATATCATTTTGGTCTAACATGAGTGAAAAATTAATTTTAATTTTTTTAATTATTATTAATTTTTTTAAAAATAATTATATTTGACTTTATTATTTTAATGATCAAATTTATTTTTCACTCATTTTCTAGTAAATTTTATCGTAGTTGGCCTAATTTTTTTTTTTTTAACAGATACAAATAAACTACAATATAGCCGCAAAAAAATTAGTTAAAAAAAATTTCTGCTTACTTTTTTCTCTTTTTCCATTCACACTTATTACTTTTTATTTCTCATATTTTTACACTAAAAATGAAAGAAAAAAAGTTAAATAAGAATAAGAAACTCAAATAATGATAAACAAATAGATCTGTAAAGGAGATATTTAAAAACTCAAATTAATCGTTGAATCAAGAAGTTAAAAAAAAAACGTGTGTGAGAAAAATCAAATATATTCTAAAATTTGCTAGAAAGGTCATACATACCCTTACATGGCTTCTTTTTTTTTTTAAATTAAAAAAATATATATTTTCACTTACATTGGATGAAAGAGTATATAACCACTTTTATAATGAGTAGTATATTAACTCTAAATTGCAAAAATTGAGGAGTATATCAGGTCTTTTTCATTTTCCCAAAAATGATATATATATATTCTTTATGTATAGGAATACCCCTTTTGAATTTTCTTTTAAATTTTATAGCCCAAATCCAGTTCCCTCATATTGTTATGTTGAACCTAATACCTATTATTATCAAGTATATATAAATATACCAAGAATATATATCTATATATATGTGTCTTCTTTATTGTTGCTTTTTCTTTCTTTTATGGAATTGATGATTCACTAGAACGAAATTCAAATTCTTGTATGAACATATAACAATACAACATAAAATATAAGATATTTCATCGGATTATTTTTAATCGAATTTCTCGTACTTGCGGGGTGTGTACCTTTCTACCAAAAGTTGCAAGATGAGGACAATAGATTTATTTTGTTGAGACATAAAAAGTGTGTAAATGTCAATTCTACCAAAAAAAGAAAGGGCATATCACAAAACATTTGTCTCTTTCTTTAGGCAAATATTACATAAAATCACAATTATTTCCAATTGGAAAACCAGAATATCTTTGCCTGATCACTATCCTTTTCCCTAATTAGTTGAAAAGATTACATAATATTATGCCAAAAAAGTAATGTGTCCTTATGCAAAAACACGTCAGATAATAGCTGTAACCAAGTATTTACTTCTTCAAAAATAATAATGGTGCCACTTGTATGTACATATATAACTATAAATTAAAACAAATTTATTGAATTTTACTCCATTAATCCCCACTTAACACTTACTATATTGGCCTCTTATTTTTGTATATAATAAAATCTTTATTGTGGATATATGCTATAGCAACTAAACCAACTTCTTATTGCACAACATATTAATTAATTTCAACTCACCACCAAACTATTTGCTTCATATTGTTTTTTTCTTAATTAAAGATCTCGATTAGCGATATTTAAAATGGTCTTTTGTATTTGAATTATCGAACTCCAACGTAAATATAGAAGATCGATTAGGTAATAAAATACTATTAATTTTAACTTTGCTAATATATCAACTTAGCAACATGCTGAGTAAAATCTATTATATATTATGTAAAATATGTTTTACAAGTTGAACTAGATTTTTTGATTTCATAGGCCATATTATTATTATTATTATAAAGGGGCTGAGTGTGTTCTTTGACGGCTAGTAATTGCATGAAAAAGGAAAAAAATAATTAATTTAAATATCATCTGAATCTATAAGGATATTTGGGAAAGATCAAAATCTAAATAAATCCATATTGAGTGTACAGCTAGTCCATCAAATCTTAAAAGACAGATTCAACATAATTAGCTAGCCTTGTATCATTATTTAAAACAACCAAATCTTGTTCTAAAAAGAATAAAATAATAATTTTATCACTTAATTGTGTTAATTGAAAATGATTTTGTGTTGATTGGGTTATGGATGAACCCATTCAAAAGAGCTGCATGTACGGGAGGCCGCGTAGCAAATGTAAAATTTTCTTCTATATTTAGGGCACTCATTCATCTTTATATATAGACTAGATACAAAATTCCGTGCAAGTATGGATTCAATATATATTATTTTATTTATTTTATTTTGTGTGGATACGAATAGAATTGAGAGAGTTAATCAAATTTTATTTATGTGGACACGAATAGAATCTAATCAACTATACTTATAACGTAATTTTTAAATAATATATGTTACTCACTTTGTCGCAATTTATGTGGCACAAATGAAAAATTGAGAGTCAACCAAATTTTTATATGTTTTTTAAATATTTTAAATTGTTAATTATTTTTATTTATAAACTCTTAATGAACTTAATTTTCAAATAATATATATTCCCCTCTCTCTCGCACACGTGTCACATGTGAAAATTTGAGAGTTAATCAAATATAATATGTTTTTTGTAAAATATTTTTAAGTTGTTAATTAATTATTTTGATTTATAATACTCTTAACGTAATTTTTAAATAATATATGTTATTTCCATGTCCCAATTTATGTGGCTCAGTTGAAATTTCGAAAGTTAATCAAAACGTAATTTTCAAAGAATATATGTTACTATCTCTATCCCAATTTATGTGGCACATATGAAATTTGAGAGTTAATCAAATTTTAAATATGTTTTTCAAATATTTTAAGTTGTTAGTTATTGTGATATATATTACTCTTAACGTAATTATGTAATTTTTAAATAACATATTAAAGTACTATTTTTTCATAATTTTTAAATACATAACATAATATAAAGAAAATTAAGATAAATAAATTAAAATAAAAGAAAATTATATTTATATAAATAGAAGGAATTAAAGGAGAAGGGAAAATCAGTCAAATAACTGACTGACCCTAAGCTCCTCAAATTTGAAATTTTGAAAGTTAATCAAAACATAATTTTCAAATAATATTTGTTACTCCATTTGTTTCAATTTATATGGCACATGTGAAATTTGAGAGTTAATCAAATTTTTAATATGTTTTTCAAATATTCTAAGTTGTTGGTTATTGTGATATATAATACTATTAACGTAATTACGTAATTTTAAATAACATATTATAGTACCATTTTTTGTAATTTTTAAATACACAACATAATATAAAGAAAAGTAAGATAAATAAATTAAAATAACAAAATATATAGTATATAACAAATCGGTCAAATGACCGACTGACCCTAAGCTCCTCAACATTCGTTTCTATATTATAGTTAAAAATGAAGTCAAGATTAGAAACTTATCAAAATCTAATTCTTTTTATTCACATGATCGATTAATTGTGTAAATTTTGTTCCCTTGAACGCGTGATTTAATGCAGCATTTGAAATTTTCAATTGAAGATTGTTCCTTTGATCACGTGATTATTGCTTAATGACATTTCTAAGACACTTGATTAAATAAAATTGAAACAATAAGATGTACAATGACATCTTCAAAACATTGTCTTAAAAAAACATATAAAAAAAACTCACAAAATAAAATAACACATGTCAATTTTTTAAAATTATATTATAAACCCAAATATGAAATAATATATGTAAACATTGAAAGTTATAAACTAATTTAAGAAATACCTACGAAGCATATTATAATTACGTATAAAAGAATTAAAATTATATATGAGATGGGTGTATCTCACACTTGGATAAACCTTGAAATTGAGTCATACTCAAAACACACAATTGCTGAGAATTTTGACTGCAAATTTGTCTTAAGAAATGAAGCTTGGAGCATTGCAAGCTCATCAACAACATTTCTAATCTCACACAAATATTGTCTTGTTGCAATATTTTTTTTAATTGTAGTCAAAAAGTGTAAGAGACTAAAGACCTTTATAATTGAGTAACTCTTATTTTATTGTAGTCAAAGAAATACAGGTATAGAGTAGCCTTTGAGTCTTTTTTTAACTAATTAATACCCCCATTAGAGTAGCCTTTGAGTCTTTTTTTAACTAATTAATACCCCCATTAGAGTAGCCTTTGAGTCATTTTTGCGAAAAAAGACATTTCTAATCATCAATTAAATTCAAATTCCCACTTCTCCCGTTATGTAAAATATACAGTTTAAGCAAAATCGAATTGAAAAATTAACAAAAAATTGCAAGGTTTACCATATGCCTTTGTCTGAATTTACATTGTTAATACGCAAAAGTTAATCTTATTTGATAAATTTTAGATGCATTCGAAAGGGAATAAGATTAAATTAAAAAAATAAAAATTCTTTAATAGTGGAATTTGATTGATGATGATATGCTAAATGAAAAATAAAATAAGGATAACGTTATAAATATTTTTCAACTTTTCTTATAACTACAGTTGCATATATATATATATATACATCCTTGACATGTGTATTTATGACTACCCTAATTAAATTCTGCTAACAGTTATCTTTCTTATCTAACTTTATATCCATTTTATTTCTTTATTCTTTTCTTCCACTCCTTTAGTCCCAAAAAGAAATTTATCTCAAAATCAATATTCTTTTAGAAATTCAAGACAACAATGCTTCTCAATTTTTTGAGACACATTTGAAATTTTGAAAATCAAATCAATTTTTTTATCAGAAACTTTTTATCTTTAAAAATATTTTAACTTATTAATTATTGTGATTTATAATATTTTATATATAATTTTCAGATATATAAATTCTATTTTAAAAACATAAAAATTAAAATTTATATACAAATTCACAATTAAATCTCAAAAGTTTGAATCTCAAAATTTCTGTTGTGTTGCATAATTGAGACAAAGGAGATATGTTCAATTTTTTTCAATTATATATGTATACTTCATATCTTTAATACTGATCAATTTTCAAAAGACATTTATTAAATAAAATAAAATAGTTTAATAAACAATAAATGATATTTATTAATTTTTTAATAAATGTGACTTTTATCGGAATGATACTTATTTTAGGACGGAGGGGCAATATTTTCCGACCACCACGTGGGGGACCTTTGGGGGTGGTGGATCTCTGTACGGCATAAATCCTCATTGAACACTTGTAACATATATATAAGTAGTGACTTTCCTATAAAGTTTCCTTATGAAAATACAGTATTTTTGTTTTTATAATATAATAATTTATAGCACTTTATTTCTTCGATTTTTAACTATTCAAACTGGCACTGTTAGGCAGAAGGCCAAATCAAAATTGATATTCACATCTTATTCCATACACTTTTTTTCAATATAGTATTAAGACTTTTATTTTCTCTGTTGTTTTATTATTGGTAGGTCGGTATTAATTATTTTAAAAAAAGAAAATTTAATTATTTTTGTGGCGCAATTGCTAATGGAAGTCGAAAAGTTAAAACTTTTAACTAGTTTTTCAACCTTTTTTGGAACAAAATGACACGGGTATTATGTGTTTAATTGTATTTAATGGAAAAAAGCACTCAAGGTGAAAATCATTGGACATTGGGATTTTGAAAGCCAGGTATAACAACATATATGAAAATAAATTATTAAAGAATTAACTTTTAGGTTGGTTAGATACTTGGTTTCATATTTTATACTACTATATACATTCCTAAAACTATAGATATATTCTCCTTTTTTTATTTTGGGTGAAATGCAATTATAGTTGAAAAAATAGAAAATAGAAGTAATCATTTCTTCATGTTGAAGTGCGATGCTTTTTCTTTTAAAGGAGATTTAAGTCGATCGCAATATAATTTTCATCGTTTCAATAATAATTTTCTTGATTTATCTTCTTTAGAATATAATAATTCAACAATATCGTGTAATTCGAATAAATTCTGAACAATTTATTTGAGTCCAAATTAAATATAGTAATTCTTCATTAGAATAAATTTGGATAATAAGTTGTAAGTGAATGATGCTTAATAGTTAACAGTCATGACAAAAAATACAATTAATATTATTATTTTAATATTAAAATGTGTAATATTCTCCAACAGTAAAAGTTTGTTTGGTACAAAGAAAATGTTTTTCAATTTTCTCATGTTTGATTGACTTAAATATTTTTGATTTTTTTTTTCAAATAATTTATTTTCCTCAAATTTAAGGAAAATGACTTCCTTCCAAAAACTAAGAAAAACATTTTCCAAAACTTTTCTCCAAACTCAAATTACAATGTTTTCTTCTTACTCCACCCTTACCACGAACCCCCCTCCTCCTAAAAAAAATTAAAAGTTTTTTTATGAAAAATATTTCACATTTTGAAATTTTCATTTTTTACGCCATTTCTATTCCGACTACCCTACCCCCCAAAAAAACTAGAAATTTTCTTTTTTTTTGAAAAATATTTCAAAATTTAAAATTTTCATTTTTTTTACCCCTCCCCCCACTCCTCCCCCCCACCCCACCCACCCCAGACAAAAAAGATTAAAATTTAATTTTTGAAAATTTCATTTTTTTAGCTCACCCCCACCAACATCCCACCAGCCCCCCCCCCCCCTCCACACACACGCACAAAAATATTATTTTTGAAAAATATTTCAAGTTTTTTGAAAATTTCATTGTTTAACCCCAAAAAATTAAAAAATTCTTTTTTTAAAAAATCAAATTAGTTGAAAGTTAGGTCCGGAGTCGAATGTGGTCGGATTTCGCTTCGAAAGTCGTGACCAAGTCAAAATTTGGAAGTCGAATCTTGAGTTGAAAGTTGAGTTGGGTCCCACATCAGGTGTCGAGATCGGATCCCAAGTCAATTTCTAGGGTTGATTTTCATGTCAGAAACTATTTTCCAAAAAAATATTTTTCTACTCTCTAGCCAAAAATAAAATATATTTTCTAAAAAATATTTTCATTCACTAACCAAACAATAATAAATATTTTTCACGCACCAACCCAAACATGAAAAAATAAATTAAAAATCAATTTATTTTCCAAGAAAATATTTTCCATAAAAACATTTTTCTTCCTACCAAACACACCCTAAATTTACATTGTCGAGTTATTGGGAGGACTAAGGTATAATTGCAATAAATCTTATCCTATCTATATAACGATTTTAAATGTTGTCACAATGCATATATAGGAGGTTAGGCATATTGAAGGGTTATGATGAGGTTAACAAATTTGTTGGCTCCTTCCCATTAATTATTGGCCCACAACAAAACCAAGAAGAATATTGATCATATATTATACACATGCAATAATATATTATATAGATTTTCCGTGAATATTTCATCCACTCCTCTCTCCCTCCCGCCCACAATAACCTTATCCTGTCCATGAAGGGGTTGGGGTGAGAGGTTATGTAATACATCATAATAAAATAAGTTTAAAAAATGTTCAGTGGCTATTTTCACATATACTTTGAATTGAATCTGTAGAAAAAGAAAAATTAGTAATATTTTCATATGAAATTTATTTTTCATCATGCAGTTTTCCAATGAGTTGGTTCAATGGATAATGAGTGGAAAAATAATTATCTATTCCACAAATTTATCATTAATTTGCGGTGGAAAAAACAATTGTTTCTAATAATGTACAAGGTCGCAACGGGCCAAATGATCATGCGATCTAGAATTAGGCATTAGATTACAATAAAATGCCGAAATGTTTTCAAGCAAATTATGTAATAATTCATTTCACATGAATGTATAATTTCTTCACGACTATATATATATATAATACATAAAACATGCTTCATATGAATACACACACAAACAAATGTGACAAATTCCTCATATTTCTTTCAAAGATATATAAAAGGAGGTAGATTTGATGATATCTTTATGAGTTTATGTAGTCAATTATTTCAACAACCAAGATAGAGAAAGTAATATCCATACATATATCAAGTCCCAAAATTAAAGGGGTTGGTCATGATACCTTTAAAATGTCCGAAAAGTTGGAGCTCAAAAGCTACTATACTTCAACATACAATGCAACTCAAACAAACAAACATAAATATCAATCCTCTTATAACGTATGGAGATTTAATTTGAAGTTCAAGATAATATATATATGTAGAAGCTAGAAAAATATTACATGAAGTCAAATGCAAATGCACTTAGCTAGCTAGATATTGAAGTCCAAAAAAATTAGAGGTGTGGCAAAATCAAATCGATCGATAAAAGTGTTATTGGTTTATTGCTATTGGGTTATTAAATTAACAGTTATTTAAAAAAAATTATTAGGTTATCGGTTCGGTATTGATTTTTTAATATTGGGTTATTGGGTAAACCGATAACCCATTAAGACTATAATAATTTTCTATTTAAATTTTTACACACACATAAATATCAAAGTATCAAACAAAATATATTAATATAATTACTATATCAGATTATCAGTATCCTACACAATTCACACTACTTCACTGTTCACACTGTATTTACCCTTTAGGCGTTTGTATTACTTTAGGTTCAGTATGTCAAAATCTAAAGAACTAAAAACGGTGACGGCTACGGTTTGCAATGACAATGACAAATGTTAGGTGATATCTAGGGTTGTGAATTGTGAGTATTCATAACAAGAACGTTTAATTTACTTGTTTCGTTGTATGCCTGTATCGCGTCAAGTTGTTGGAGAAGTCGTATATTTATTTTGAAAGCATTTTCTTATTGGTTAAACCGAAAATCAAATCGTTAAAGACCAATAACCGATAAACCGAAAATCAAAAACCGATAACAAATATCTTATTCGTTTGGTTATCGGTTTAGCGTATTTAAAAATCAAAAACCGATAAATCGAATCAATAATATTTAAAACCGAACCGAACCGACCAATACACAACCTACGAAAAGTATATTTGAAAGTCAAAATTACGCTTTGAATATGCTTACATATATTTGAGAGGAAAATAAAAGTCTGAGGTCCGTGAGACGTGAAACTCATTATTTCACTTGAACTAATGTTCAAATTCAAATTCTTTATTTCTAGTTGAAATAATGGATAAAATTTATAACAAATATCGATTTGCAAATGGAGAGACATTATTGAGCAAGTTTTGATAATATGATAAAAACCTATTTTTGATTTTAAAAAAGAAGAAATATATTTATGGTAATAAGTCTATAAAAGGTGGTGTACAAATCAAACAAGAAAACAATGTTCAACTAAGAAAGAACAAACAAGGAATCAACGTCCACCTAGAAAAGAATGAAGAAGAAATCGATGTTCAACTAGGAGAAGAACAAAATATTACATCTATAAAAGCATGAAGGTGTGGGAAAATTGAACTCACATGTTGCATGCGTAAAGAAACAATTCTTAAGCAATAGGAGAGCTCAAGCAAGTTGATCATGAAGGCTTTAGGTCTAGGCTGTTTTCAATATAGTTTTCTGTTTTTGTTTGAGTTAGAGTGTGAAAATTGTGAGGCTTGTAACAATAAGTGAGATTGTCTTGTTGAGAGAGTTTAGAATTTGAAACAATTCGGGTGGATTATTTGGGTTAGGTACTAGAGTTAGTTCATTTGATTATTGAGTTGTAATCATAAAACTTGAAGAATTTAGTGGATTTAAGATCTAATTTTTACGGAAGAGGGTTTTCCACGTTAAAGATTATGTGTTGCTTACTTATTTGAATTAGACTTATTTAAGAACCTGATTCCTAAAATAAGTTGAATGCATCAACTTTCTCCACCAAATAATACTTCACTATCTACAAATAACATCGATTTATATCCGAACGCCTACTAAATCAATTCTTTCCTACTCAAATTAATATGTATTCACATACATATTATAAGATTACACTTATTCGAAACTCACCTACACCTTGTCCAATCGTATTAATTAGTTTGGCTATTTTCAGCCGTTAATAAGTAAAGCATTTTCCCCATGCATACATAGAGCAACCAATTTTTATTTTTTTTGTGATTTCTTAGTTGTCATATTTATCACCTAATTTTATAGTCTTTTCATATAGAAAATTTGAATGTGGTGTTTGTGCGTTAAAACGTGACATCGTTGTGTCACTAATTTCATCCACGAAATAAGATATTTTTTTAAAAATCATTGAAGGGGTGACTAATCTTATCTATCTATATTATATTAAAAACATGATCACCTTTAAAATGTTGATTAAAATTGTTTACCCTGCATTAAAAGACTCCCTTTAAGACAAAATCTTCTTTTCACTATTCATCTTTTCTTTTAATGATATTAACTATTAATTAATAATAATCAAATTCTAAAATAATGCATATATACAATAATAAATATGTGCCTATACAATAATTTAAAAAATATGAATCCTAATCCATATTCGTTAATCCATATATGTGCCTATAAAATAATAAAAAAATATGAATTCTAATCCAATAATAATCAAAATCCTAAAATAATCCATATAAAGTAATAAATATGTGCCCTTTTCACTATTGCCTTTGAAGAGGGAGGATTTAATAATAATTAAAAAAAAATGAATCCTTATCCATATTTGTCTCTAATCGCGCCAAACGTATCCTAAAATAATTATATTATGCCTATAAAAAAAAAACAAAAATAATATATATATATATATATATATATATATATATATATACTATATTAAAAATATAAAGGTCCTTAATAATGTTGTTTGAATTTTTTTCCCTTCATTAAAAGACTGCGCTTTAGACAAAATCGTCTTTTCACTATTTTTCTTAATCATTATACTATTATTTTATTGATATTAAATCTTTATTATAAATAACATAATAAAAATTAAATGGAGAAGATTTTCTTATTATAGTAAAAATTTTACAGGAGAATCTTTTTTCAACTAAAATATACTAGGTTTAAAAAAAAATCCCCAAAATTAGGCAAAAAAATAGTCAAAAAGGGTAATAAAAAAACCGTCCAAAAATTATAGCTAAAAAAGTCCCAAAAATAGCTAATTTTTTTTTTACAAAATTAGTTTTCTTTTACTAGACTTTAAAAATATATGGAAAGAAAAATTAAGCAATTTTCGTTTATTAAATTCCTAAAATATATGAAAATTAAGTAGTTTTCTACTAGGCTCCTAAAATTACCAATTTATATATTACTAAATGTGAAAATTATTGCATATTGAGCTAAAAGTTCTATAGAATTTATTTTTTCTCTCACGTGCCCTTTTTGGGTAAAATTTCTTCACAATTAAATTGATTTATAATTTCTTTAGGTTTAATTATTTCATAATATTTAATACTTCTATTGCCACTAGGATTTATCTCATGTACAAATCCTGTATACAAATTAATAGGATTTAAAATCGTGTGTAGGTAAAGAAAAAAAAATTATACCAGTTTTCTTTTTATCTTTTCATGTGTCCTTTTTGAATAAAACAAATTCTCTTTAAATTTTCTTTCCAACTTTTTAAGGTTTGGTAATCATAATATTTAACACTTTCAAATCAATTAGAATTTTAACTTATATAAAGAGGAATTCTTATAATTCTATTTAAGTAATATTTTGGATCAAAATTTACAATAAACATATGCTTCTTCTATTTCTATTTTTTTTCTTCTTATCTTGTAATGACCTGTTCCCATCGTTAGGGATAGGCCAATGGGGAAGGATTTCGGGCCAGAAAACTTCGGGTAGTAACTTCAAAAAATTTGAGTCTAAGCCAGACTTTGACGAATTCTGAGTCAGGTGAACTCTAGCGTGATCACGTGAATGATGGGAGGTCAAATCTGTAATTTGATTGGACAAGCTGATAGCCAAGACGATACGGAGCATTTATGGCTTCGCGAAATCGTATTCGGGGGAGTAAAACTTTCAGAATTGAATTTGGCGTAAAAGTCATAATTTTAATATATCTTTGGAAGGGATGTGTTGAGAAATAGGGGCTTGGAGCACAAACTTCGAGCTCATTGTCTCCGCCTATTCCGCCAGAGCGGGACACTCGCGACTTAAATCGTGAAAAAGTTTAGAAATGGTCTTTTCTACAATAATTAGTTTCTAAAACCCCAAGAGGCGACCTAGGGCAATTTCCATTGATTTTCCACGAATTTCCACACTTAAGGTAAGGTTTTTAATCCCTAGATTCATACTTTGATTCTTAGAAACTAGAAGTATGGGTGGTAATCATTGGGAGAGGGTTTGAACTGAAAATCTATGGTGAGAAATAGCCCTAGGGTAAGGTTAGGATTATGGGTTTGGCCTAGAGAGTGAAATTGTGTTATATTTCTTGATAGTTAGGCCATTGTATTGATCCTTGATATGTATTTAATTTGTTCTAGACCAAGAACAAGAAGAACGAACCCGGAAAGGGAAGACTCTTGCATTATAATGTTGTGAAAGCTTGAATTTGAGGTAGGTGATGATCTAGTTTTTCGTATGTATTTCATATACTTGTTAAATTGCTTCATTATATACATGTATGTATATGAATAGGGAAACATGCTAAATTATGTGTGAAATGATCACTTGCTGGCCTATTATTGTGATGAACCTGTTCTTGGTGGTATAAATGTTGTAAACATTGGATGTTCTTGTGATTGCGATATCTTGGGATCGGGTGTCACATTCCGACATGTAATTTAGATTGGATGTCACATTCCGACACGTATTTGGATCGGATGTCATGTTCCGACACAAAGTTGACTGTTTGTAGGTCCCTTAAGAGGACCCTTGTGTGAAATTATAGAATGTTTAAGACATTGAGTTGTGATATTGAGAGTGGTCGACTTATTCTGTATATATATGTATATGTCTATTGTGTTGAATTTACTTATCTATGATCCGCTTACCGGCTAACCGCGTGATCCTACTAGTACACTATCGTCTTTGTGTACTGATATTATACTTGCTCTGCCTTTTTATTGAGTACAAGGTTTATTCAGCCGATTGCGGAGAGATCTCTTCTAGAGGAGTGATCGTGTCTTCGAGTTCAAGGGTGAGCTAAACCTTTCGCCTTTCGTGGACTCTATCGTTATTCTAGTCCTTTTTCTTTCCAGGACTTAGGTGTCCAGACAATGTTTATATTTATTACTGATCTCTATTTGAAGTTGTACTCCTGTTCTAGACTTGTTAATTTAGAGTTTTTGTACAATGACTTTCAGTGTTTAGGGGTGTTTAATTCCGCACAATGAAGGTTATAACTAGTTAGTTTTCTGAGTTTATGGGAACTCAACACTTTTTTTTGATTTAAACCTGCTTTCGCATCTTTAAGCTTGGGTACATATTGCGATTATTGTTGTTGAGCGGTTAGAATAGTTCTCCCACTAGAGAGTTAGAGTGGGTGCCAGTCACGGCTGGTTGGGGTCGTGACAAAGTTGGAATTAAAGCCTAGATTTGTTGATCTCGTCGTACCAAAACGAGTCTAGTAGAGTCTCACGAAATGGTACGGAGATGTCTTTACTTTTCTTTGAGAAGGTACAGAATTTTAGGAAAAGTTTCACTGTCTTCCTTCCTTTATGCTATAACTTGAATCCAAATTTGGTATCTGGTGATCCAAATTGGTATCTAATCATTTTCATTCTCTTATCCATCGATGGTTAACACACGCTACAATAATGTCAGGCCAGTAGCTCCAGTTAAGATCGAAGAATAGCCAGCCGTTCGAGGGTGTGGTAGAGGAAGAGGCAGGAGAGGTAGGCGAGGCAAGGGTAGATGAATGGCAGCACCTACCAGAGTAGAGGTCCTTATTGAGGAGGTTTTGGCAGGTGAGACCCCTCCGGCTCCCCAAAATGAGTATGAGTGGGAGGTAAAAGGAGGAAAGAATCAGGCTGTTCGTTAAGGGGTTGGACTCCGAGTTGTAGGTACTTTCTATTCATATGACTTTGTCCAGCGTAGGCGAGGAGAAAATATGAGAGGCCATGGGGGCTGAGGCAGTAGTAGTAAGGAGCAATCCAGCTAGGCAGGTGTCACGACCCAACCCCGTAGGCTATGACTGGTGATCGAGCTGGACACTCATATATACACATATTAGCTATATGATCAATATACAACTAAACATAATATAGAACCTATAAAGACCCAAAACCTAGTCTCAGAACTGTCGCATAAATAAATAAATATATATATATATATATATATATATATATATCAGTTAACCTGTCTCTTGAGGAGTCACAACTATCAACGGGTAACACAGTACATAAGCTGAGGAGGTTGTCATAGTATCTGGGAATGTCTAACTACATATATATACGCAAGCCGATAAAGATGCCACTACACACCACATCCCAAAATATATTTGCATATACACAAGCCGACAAAGCTGCCACTACGAATGGGAACGTCCCAAAACATAAGTCATACTAGCACAGCTGGACAATATCTATATATAACCCACACATATGTCTACAGACCTCTAATAGTATTAACAGTAGCATATGAAGGGACAGGGCCCCGCCGTACCCCTGGATAAACAAATATATACATCAAAAGGATCTGTACCAAAAGTCTAGGCTCTGGGACAATGGAGCACTCCAAAACAGCTAAATAAGAATCCTAAACTGGCAGATCCCCGAAACGAGTATCTGTACCTGCAGGCATAAAACGCAGCCTCCCTCCCCCAAAGGAAGAGGGTCCGTAAGAGAAATGTACTGAGTATATAAAATATGAAATACAGTAAGAAAGATCATAACTGAAGTAGAGAGTCCAGGAGACAATTATGATCGTATCATCATCTACTCATACCATACTCTGCCTCTAGTAAGGAACTCGGTGAATAAAACTGTGTACACGTATACCGTACCCAGCCCATTATGGGACTTGGTGAATGATGTAGTAAAACTGTGCATGAAAGCATACCCGGCCCGTGACTCCGTAAAAGATATAATAACAATATGCACGAGCAGAGTAGTGAGTAACCATATGCATTTAGATCATCATTTGAGACTCAATAGATAAGTAGGATAATTAATACTTGAGTATCAAGGCGATAGTCATGTTCAGTAGTACTATTTGAATGTCATTATGAACTATATTAAATACAGCCTCAGGGATTATAGACACGTATCAAGATAATGCGAACAACTTATGAAAGTTATGGATATTAATCATTATAGAGTCTTTAAGAATAAGGACTTTGACATACCAACTATTGTCCAATGTATAGAAGACTCAAGGGCAGTAGCTCAACTACTTAAAGAGATTTAACATCCCAAAGTGAATAAGAATCATGAATTATACTTGGAACCTATGAATGGAATTACCCCAAAGCTTATATTATATATCACTTATAAGTAAGACATGCCAAAAGAAAGAAGGGATAACTTTACATACCTTTGGCGTTTATTCGCAACACAATACGTATACGCTGCCCAAAGTATCAACCTATATTAAGACGTCAAGAACTATGGTTAAGCTACGGGGAGATTCAAAATGTATTCCAACTTTAGCAACTCTTTTTAGATAATTTAGACGACATTTCCCTTATATTTAAACCAACCATATAACAACCGAGCCAGCATCAATAATGATACATTCAAGTACTAATCCGAGACTATTCAAGACAAGACTCGAGAACACTCTGAACAGCCACGCACAACATATTAAACAACCCCTAACTAACAACTTAAAAGATGCTCGAAAATCTTGTGAATACCTATGAACACACCAAGTAAACCACATATGATTCTTACACATTATTTCATACAGTCTTTTCATCTAATTTTAGTGAAACATAACAGCAGCCACACGATAACTATATCACCTATTCATATGTAAGAAACTACATTATTATCACTATAATTAAATACCTTCATTCTCACCATAAAATTCATAACAACAACAATCAAAATACTAATAAAATTAGTTCACCATTTGCACATAAAACAGCCTCCTACGGCTTGAACACCTTTCCAACATCAACATACATAATTTAATACATCCAATTCACATTTATATACTCTCAACACGTTCAAACTCACCCTAAAACCTATAGAAAATGACCAACTCTTACCTTAATAAACTTAGCTCCTTAACTTGCTGAGATTGATAGCTTCAATTAATGAACACTTTTGCTGCCGTCAAGGATCAATTCACGTTACCATAGACTCTTCAAATGGTTGAACTACCTTAGAAAAATTAACTTTGGATCACAACTAAAAGCTTCAAGTTCATCCAGCCATGGTCGAACTCCCTTTCTCTCTCTGTGATTCAATTTTGAAGGAGAGTCTCTCTCTCTTTACCTCTATGCTATGTTGAAGAAGAATGTATGAATGACTAACTAATTAGTCATCAACTAAGCTCTTATACCTGCAGCTTTTGGAGTTACACGTGCCCCACTCATAGCATGGGCTAATCAAATTTGGCCATGCTATAATGGGGTCCACTTGGCCCACTCATGCTTTAATTAGTATTCGTTTAATCACTAATTCTACTTAAAAATTTAACTATGGTTAATTAATCCCTAATTCCCACTAATATTCTATATCAATTAAAATTTATAAGCAATTCATATACTTAATTAAAATCAGGGATTAAAAGTCTCTATCTCATATCTTAAAATGATCTTGTCCTTAAACTTATCTCGATTAGCATAAAATATTCCAACATTCAAAGGTGGCTCATCAAGATGATCGGGCACAGTTTTATGCATTTTCGGGAAAAACTGAGGCTGAGGCATCTGACGCAGTTATCACAGGTAGTATTCTTGCCTGTGATCGGATGGCTACTATTTTATTTAATTCATGTTCCACTTATTCCAATTTGTCTGTAAGATATGCCTTGGATTTTGATGCATTATGTGATATGTTGGATTCCCCTGTTCATGTTTCTACCCTTGTTGGAGAGTCAGTCATAGTCACCCATGTGTATCATTTTTGTTTTGTTGTGTTTTTGAGAACCCAGACTTGGGGTTGACTTAGTAATCCTAGACATGACATATTTTGATATGATCTTAGGCAGGACTTGGTTGTCCTCCTACTTTGCTGCTCTTAATTGCAATGCAAAGACTGTAGCTCTAGAAATCCCAAAGAGAGAAAAATTAGAGTGGGAATGGGTGTACAAGCCTAAGCCAACTAAGGTCATATCCTTTCTCTAGGCTAGAAAAATGGTAGGACAAGGTTGTTTGGCCTAATTTGCCCACATCCGGAATGTGAAGTAGAATCTCCTTCTATTGAGTCTATTTTAGTAGTGTGTAAATTTCCAGAAGTTTTCCCTTCAGACTTGCCTGGTATGCCTCCTGACCGAGACATAGACTTCTGCATTGATTTAGAGATGGGTACTCGTCCAATTTTCATTCCTCCCTACCGTATAGCTCCGGCAGAGTTGAGAGAGATTAAGGCTCAGATTCAGGAACTTCTTGATGTCACGACCTAACCCCGTGACTAGTGTCCTAATTGGACCCTCATATACACACCTATTATCTATAGTCAATCGGCAATTAAACATGATACAAGATTTATATGGGTAGCACGTCGTCTCAAACTGTTAGTTATATATATACCAAAATCACCTATTTCTTGGAGAGTCTTAATTGTCAAAAATAAGATAACATAATATGTAAGCCGACAAGGCTTCCATTCTGAATGTAAACGTCCAAAAACATAAGTCATACTAGTACACCGGACAACATCTATATACAACCCACTCATATGTCTACAGACCTCTAAGAGGATTAACAATAGCATATGACGGGACAGGGCCCCGTCGTACCCCTAAATACACAAATATATATATTATAAGGATTAGTACCCAAAGTTTGGGCTCCGAGACAATGGAGCACTTCAATCTCGTTGAGTAGAATCCTAAGCTGGCGGCTCTCCAAAATGCGTATCTGTACCTGCGGGCATGAAATGCAGCCCCCCGAAGAAAGGGGGTCAGTACGAACTATGTACCGAGTATATAAAGCATAAAATACCGTAAAGAAGATCACATCTGCAATAAAGATTCAGGAGCTAATCACTGTACCTGTGTCTTATGAAATGAATACATGCATATCATCATCATATATCATACCCGGCCCGTTAGGGAACTCGGTGTCACAATTATATCAATATATCGTTACATGTATATATATACCATACCCAGCCCTCTATCAAGGGACTCGGTGAATAGAGTAGTGTACACTGATACCGTACCCGGCCCATTATGGGACTCGGTGCCATAATCATATCGTCATATCATCATAATATCATATTATCATATCACGTACCCGGCCCTCTAGTAAGGGACTCGGTGAATAATGTAGTGGAATCCATACATGATAACATACCCGGCCTATCGTAGGACTCGGTGAATAATACCATAACAATATGCACGAATAAGGTATCATTAGCAACCTTGTGAAATTTGATCATTATCTGAGACTTAATAGAATAAGCAAAACAGTCCATCATTTGAAAACCAAGACAATAGTCATTATGAATCACACCAATTATGGATTATACTAAAATATGAATTATACCACAACATGAGTTATACCAACTAGGATGGCTGGAATCATACACATGAGTCAAGACATAACAATATAAATTTTGAAAATCAAGAACGGTAGCCATCCGAGTATATCTACGAATAAGAGTTTCTTTGGAATTTAAGCATACGTCATTCGTTCGTTTCATATGGATCATGCCAAAAGAAGAAAATGTTAACTTTACATACCTTTAGCGTTTATACGTATATGTTGTCCAATATTGTATCAACCTATATTAAAACGTTAAGCACTATGGTTAAGCTATGGACAAGAATAAAACGTAGTCTATCGTTAGTAGGTTATTTCTAAAAAAAATTGGACAGCACCTCCCCTATACCGCTCACTTTTCCCACTTTCAAACCAGCCATATAATCATCAATCAACATCAACAATCCAAAATATTGACACAAAATAAGATTTATTATTGACAATAAGCCTAGAATATTTCCACCCGACTCGTGTTACCAAAGCAGTAAATTCGGAAAGTCAAGTACCTCACGTTGTATCTAAATTTTGAAAATAAAATCGGCAACACTGGACTTTATGACCTTCATGAAACATTTAGATCTCTATCTTAAGTTTCCAATGCAAAAGAAATCAACTCAAAAATCATTTTCTACAAAGAGATATCATCAAAATACGAACAGCTATACATGAAGGATTTTTCAATCCAGAATCTGGACAGAATTTGTCTTATGATTCATGCTCAGTTTTCGACCTAATAACAGCAGATATAGACTAATACATAAACATAAGAGTTGTAGGTACGTTTATTAGCTTTCCAAAACATGTTTAATATCTAAAATCGAAGGTCTACACAATGAGATATTCCAGAATTACTACCAGCTACTCAATTCCAAAAACGGGTTTGAACATTCACAATCTTCATATACCTTTTTCCTCCAAATTCAAGAACAACAACTCATCAACAATATCAAAACAATATCAACCATTATTATACATCATCACTAAGATAATTCCATCTATTTAATCTACCTAAAACAACCCCTTAACCCATAACTCTCAACAAATCACCAAACTAGTTTATAATACTATTTTCTCCGTTCTAATCCGCTAAAACTCTAACTAAACGTGTTAACAATGAAAAGGAGACTTTACTATTACCTTAAATTTGCAGCACCACATAAAATCTTCTCCTTATTGGCTGATTTCTAGCTCAAATTGAAGCCAACGCGACGTACAACAATTTTCTCTTCATGAGCTTCGGATTTTGGGACTCGAATTTTGGTCGGATTTGGTTTTTCTCTCAAGAACTTCCCCTCTCTCTCTCTTTAGAAATTTTTCTGGATATTTTCTTAGTCTAAACTATGAAGGAAGACATAGAATTTAGATTAATTTCGTGGATATTGGGCCTGACCCGAATTAGAATTGGGTTGGGCCGAATTCACTATTTAGTTTGGCCTGTCAGACTTAAAACGTCTATATCTTATTACTCCGATATCACATTTCATCCCACGACCTATGGTTGGAAAGATATTTCAATTATCTACAACTTTTATGTTGAGAGTTTTCCCAAATTCTCAAATTATAAAGAGGTTATGGCCTCCCAAAGTCAGCTTACCCGAAACGTAACTTTAAGAAAAACATATTTGATGGCTTCTATTTTGATTTGGCTTAAGGGTCCTTCTTGAGATGTATTTTACTACACATAAATTATTCATATAACTTGACATCTACAACAAATCATGTCCTTTTAAAATTCAAAATTAAAAGTACTTGAATTTATAATCGTTAGCTTATGAATAATCCAAAATGCAAAAATACGGAATGTAACACTTGATAAGGGGTTCATTCATCCTAGCGCCCCTCCTTGGGGTGCGCTGGTATTGTTTGTCAAGAAAAAGAATGATAGTATGAGAATGTATATTGACTACCGCTAGTTAAATAAGGTCACCATCAGAAATAAATACTATTTGCCTTATATTGATGACCTGTTTGACCAGTTACAAGGTGATTCAGTCTTCTCAAAAATTGATCTCAGGTCTAGCTATCATCAGTTGAAAATTAGACCTAAGGATGTGCCCAAAACAGCGTTTAGGACCAGGTATGGACACTATCTGATCTCACTGTCACCGCCTATCCCTCCAGAGCAGGATTTTCTCCGCCAGAGCGGGATCTACCCCGCTAGAGTCCGACAATCGCGCTTTAAATCTTGAAAAAGACCAGAAACGGTCTTTTCTGCAACAATTAGTTTCTAAAACCCCAAGAGGCGACCTAGGGCAATTTCCATTGATTTTCCACGAATTTCCACACTTAAGGTAAGGTTTTTAATCCCTAGATTCATACTTTGATTCTTAGAAACTAGAAGTATGGGTGGTAATCATTGGGAGAGGGTTTGAACTGAAAATCTATGGTGAGAAATAGCCCTAGGGTAAGGTTAGGATTATGGGTTTGGCCTAGAGAGTGAAATTGTGTTATATTTCTTGATAGTTAGGCCATTGTATTGATCCTTGATATGTATTTAATTTTTTCTAGACCAAGAACAAGAAGAACGAACCCGGAAAGGGAAGACTCTTGCATTATAATGTTGTGAAAGCTTGAATTTGAGGTAGGTGATGGTCTAGTTTTCCGTATGTATTTCATATACTTGTTAAATTGCTTCATTATATACATGTATGTATATGAATAGGGAAACATGCTAAATTATGTGTGAAATGATCACTTGCTGGCCTATAAGTGAAACATAAGTGAAAAGTAAAGTAATGAGTAAATTGCTAAAAAAAACCAAAAAAAAAAAAAACCATTTTCATGTAGCATATAAGTGATGAGTCCCAAAATTTGAATTCAAACTTGTACATTACGCACAATGATAATGTATAATTAATTGTTAATTAAAGAATAAAACCTAAAGTGATATTAAACCTAAATCTAATAAAGAATATATACAGTAACAAAAACTAATTAAAAATTTAAAATTGAGTCCACACTAAATAAAAATAATCATTTATTTTTATTAAATATTAAAAATAAATATTTGCTTTTCCCCCTAAAATACAGAAAGTTTAAAAAAAATTCTTTCTACATATATTCAAATGCAAAAACTTGATATTATGTTTGTTTTTTTGAGAATTCTCGACTCAATCATTAGAAGATATTGATATATTTGAGAAAGAAGATTGAGGAAATAACCAAGAATTATATATATATTTTTTACCTACAAGCAATTTAGCAATGGATTGATGGTGAAGTATATATGTATCTAAGTCCAATTTTTTTTCTATAATATTTGTTGTCAATGGAGGTACGCAAAATTAATCACGCGTCATTTACTATTTTCAACAAATTATGATATAATTATTATGTATAAATCATAATATATTTAGGACATTAAAATTAACTAAGACTTTAACTTTTAAATAGAAATAACTACAAACCTACTTAAGTTAGAAAACATATCTATAAAAGAACCTATTAACATGAATTTGCATTAACTTCTAATACTAATTCCCTATTGCTTGAATGTTTCAATGTTTTGGCTAATTGAAATATTGTGTCCACTTATGTTCAAATTACAAAGTCATACTAATCTCACATGAAAAAGAACACTTTCAATCGTTGTCTCTAATATAAAGGGATACTTATGCTGTGTACACAATTTTGTACTCAATAATATTTTGTACACACAAAAACTTTTTATGTATGCATTTATTATTAATTAACACGATACACACATGTAAAACACGTACACTAAACTAGTACACTTAATAATGACAAGTCTTTTCTATATATACAACTGAAGTTATATGCATGATCAACCAATCTGTACGAGTCCTCTTAGTCTAAACTATTTCTACATCCATTTCTGCTCAATGAAACTGATGAAATTCATGACAATCTGAATTTCGAAATCAGCGAAAATAAAAAAATATTACTTTTTTCGTTCACTTTTACATATTCAATGACAAATAAAGAAATTAGCAATAATAATATAATTACAGTTATATTATATTTAGCAATAATAAGAAATATGAATAATTATAATCATCACTCTATAGAAATATCGCTAAAATCTTTAACGACTCTAGATGCATTAACATTAAGTTAATTACTGCTAAATATTTATGCGGTAATTAATATTATCTATAATAAAAAAATCTAGTGTCACTTGATGTCTATTTTGTTACAGTGTTATACTATTCCCTCCGTTCATTCTTACTTGTTCATTTTGGATTTTGCATGTCTCTTATAAAGAAACAATGATTGATATGAAGATTTAACCATAATGCCCAGATTAATTGATGATTAGTATTAGGTCTTGAAAAATAATTTGGGAATTAATAATTAATAATAAGTGTAAAATATGAAACAAAAACAATTTTTTCTTCATATTAAAATTGACAAGTAAAAGTAAAAATCTATTATTGGAATAAGTGGACAAGTAAAAATAAATGGAAAGAGCACTAAAAATATATTTTTATTTTTATTTGTCACTTTTATCATATCAAGAGGAAAAAATAATTTTTTTTACTGTCAATATTATTTATTTATTCCTCAAATCATTTTCTAAAGCCTAAAATTAAATATTACTATAAATATTATGATAAAATAATCTTGTCTATTATTATTTTTTAAGAAGCATATTAAGTTCAAACTGAAAGAGTACGAGCAACGAAGGGAAGTAGCTTATTTCTCTCCAATAGTTTATTGATGGACAATGTTATTCGGTATATATGATAGTAGAAGTAACAAGTACTCAATAGGAGGAACTAGAGGGATGAAAGGGAATTCATTCGATCGTCTTCGTTAGAAAATCACACTATATATATAAGATTAATTTATTTTTATCTATTATGCAAATATTGAACTTTTTTGTGAAAATTTTGTCTTCGATAATCAATACATAAGCTAGCCTCGCAAGAGTGTTATTCCTAAAAAAAAAATTAAAAAAAACTTAAAAGAAATTGAAACAGGGTTTTCTAACATTAATTTGGCATAAATTAAGCGACTGTGAAAAGAAAAAAAGAAGACGTACTCTATAGGAAGGAAAAAAACTTAAAGTAAATCAAAAAATAATTTTGAGAGAAAGTAAAATTCATTACAAATTTAAAAATTATCACAAACTTTTAATTTTTTTTAAAAACAAATAATTTATTAATTCCAACTAATATTTATCTATCAATTTACTTTATTAACGTGACCAACCAACACCATTAAATAATATCTCTATCTACTTCCTCCGAAAAAGAATAGTTTGAGTGATAAGATTGAAGAAAAAAAAACTATTTGTTTTTAATGTGATTGCAAATATTGTTATTTTGTTGTTATTGATTGTTATCAATTATGTTGGAAGTTTTTTTTTACGGAACATGTTCATTATAAAATGACAATACAAACTTATCAGTGTTTTTAATAATTTTTAGAACTTACGGGTATAAAATAATACTTTTAAAATCTTCAAATATTCTTGAGAAAATTTGTGGTCTAACGCATTGAGAAACTTCACCAGAACTTTATTCAAAAATAATTTGCCAAGAATATTTGGGAATTTGAGATGGTAACTAAAAATTGGTGATTCTTTTTTAAAATCGAATGGATTTGTCCTCTCCCCTTCCTCCCCAAAAAATAGAATTTATTGGATCTTTACAAAAGCAATTGGTCAAAAGAGAAAGTATAATACTCCTTAATTCAAGAAAGTGCTTAATTATAAAAGTAATTAACTAGTAATTTTGTGAGACGTGTTATAGCAATATCCGTTGAAATTGTTATATAGTATATACCTATTAGAATTCAACATAGAATCATATTCTAAAATCTAAAGCTATAATGATATTAGACTCTTTTTTTTTAACATTAGAAAATGATGAAATATAGGACAAACTATATACTATATTTATGAATCAGATCCTTTCTCAAACTCCGCGCATAGCGAGAGCATCGGACTGCCCTTTTTTATATACTATCTTTATGGTTGACCATTCCAACAAATAACAAATAAGGAAAAAAGTCTGAAATCGTTTTAAATTTGCCACAAAAGGATATATTCTTCTCTTGTATGAGAATTTTGACAAAGCAAACTAAATACTCCCTCCGTTTCAATATATTTGACATTTTTTTCTTAATCTATGTCAAAAAAAAAAAGCATATCACTTTTTCATATTTAGATAGCTTTGAATTTTATTTTATTTTTAAATTTATACCAAATCAAATGACTACATAAATTAAACAGGGAGAATATATACCATAGAATCTTGAATAAGAAAGCCAATGAAGCTAAAATCCCGGCATTGACAAAAAATATCGATACTTGTGCATATGAAATTAAGCAGACCTGATAGATTAGTAGCAAATTAATTCGAATATCATAATTATAATAATAATAAAATATTACTATAGTTCTTCCCATGCACCACAAAATGCTTTTTGAAAAAAGATTATATAGCCTCAAATTTCAATCAATACTTATATGTATTTATAATAATTATTAGTTGATTAACCATATGAAAAACAACTTTAAATAATAATAATAGCAGCTATAAAAAGTTCATTTGACGAACAATACTCACAGGGGTAGTTTGGTCCACTCCTGCTAGTTATGTCGAAAATGAAAAACAAACCAAACACACACACACATATATATAGCACTATAAATAAGTACCAAATTATATATGTATTTGATTTATTTTTCCTAATCCACCAACCAAATTATAATTAATAACCCAATTATGTTCAAGTACAAAATACTAAAAATATTTTTTTTAAAAAAAATTTGCAAAAATACTCAAAATAAATGAAAAAAATAATATTCCAAATGAAAGATGCATGGATTCTTGTTAGGGAAGTAGTTCATGCTTGTAAGACTGAAAGTTAAAATTTTATGAGAGAAAAGGTGAACTAACACAATAAAGAAGTTGTTTGGTGGTTGGTTAAGAAGTAAGTTATTCATACGTTAAAATTAATATAATTAATGTAATATTTAGTAGCATTTTAGCTATTACGTATAAAATTCAGCACATCAAGCATGATGTCTGATTAACAACTTATAATTTCACATAACTAATACTACAAGAGTTTATATTTTTTTATGCAAAATATAGAAGATGAAATAACTAATACAAAAATAATTTAATCTTACATAACTAAATCATGAATAACTCTAACCAAAACTTCTTTCGTTGTAGTTAAATGATATCACATGTAGATTTATTACATATAAATTTTCGAACAAATAATAATTATATGTAAATTAAATTATGCATAGTTAATATATATATATATATATATATATATATATATATATATATATATATAATGAAATAATTTTATGTGTTATTTTATATGAAATAAAAAAAAATCAATAATATCGACATAATTCTAGGCAGTCACCAAATGCCCCAAATGATTGAAATTTGAGGAAGTAATATTTTTCTATTTGAATTCTAATTTGGGGTCTGAAGACCTTTAGCAGTAAAACCTTTCTTTTTGTAAATAAAATATGCTGAACCTTGAATATTCAAAGTAAAAAATAATAATTAAATATTAAAAAAGTCCATGAATATTTTTGTAATATAATTTTTTATTTATTTTTTGGCGGTAGGCTTTGCGGGAAGTTATGGGAATTGGGATCAAATGCCACGTCCGTTCTTGAATTAATGACTTTCAACCCTTAAAACTCTTTTTTTTCAAAAAATGTTCTGCTGGAAATATTATTTTTCTTTATGATCACAATAATTAATCAGCTATTACTTAACAGTAATTAGTGTAATTCTTCTAATGTAAAAGATTCTAACCATGATTTGATAGTCATTTTTACTTTTTTTTTAGAGCTACTGTTAAAATATAACCAGCATCAAAGTATTTAAATATAATTAATTATAACTTTAAAAGAATGGAGAGACCACTTTTAAATTCAATTCTGACAACAATTCCAACTTCAAGACCACAATTTTGTGATAAATTACGAAAAGTAATGTAATAGTAAGTTATTTTTGTTGATCACAAAGAGACTTGTTTTAATAGCAAGTTATAATCGATTTGAACACAAATCTCGATAGATCATCATAAATATTTTAATATTTTGATCAAATTTTGGCAATTCACTTAGATTTATGGCCAAAATTAACTCTAACGATGAGTGTAATTTGTTGTGTAAAAATTTTAATTACATATTTTTGCTCCAAGGTTGATCCAAAATATTTCAAATGACTCCAAATTTTAATATCCAACCTTATAATGTAAGTTTCAATAATTTTAAATAGTTAGTAAATTCATTTGAAATCTTTAAAAATCAATAAATTCACTTTATCTTTTTTACATACAGACTCAATAGAAACAATAATGTTCTTAGAAAATATCCCGCAAATTCCTGTAGTTATGCCATCAAAAGTCTTCCAATCTATGTAATAATTAAATAAAATAATCAAATTAAGGAAGATATTTCAGCAAAAATGTTGATTACATGATACATCAAATTGGGTCAAGTTATAAATCAACATTTTCAAATTTGTTCTCGAATCCCTATATGTCAACTGGCCACTTGGCAATACCTAAGCAAAAAACAATTTATATAATAATATAATAAGAAGCCTCACATCGTAATATATAGATTACATACGATTCTCAATGCGTGTACTCTCTGTATATATATACCTTTGCAGGTCGTTTGGTACAGGATAAGGGATAATTAATAATTTTAAAATATGATATTAAATTATTTTATTTTACATTTGATTATAGATATTAATTAATTTTAAAACTATTAATTTTATTATTTATACTAATATAATGAAATAAACTATTTCATATAAATTGTAGAATAGCTAATTTCGTGAGATATTATAATTTACGAGATAATTTTGGCTATCTCATTTTGCATAACAAACAACCCTTTAAAGTTTAAAATAATAAGTGTCTATTGAGAAACATTTAATGTATAAGGGAAGACTTTGCCAAAAATATATATTATATATACAACAACAACAACAACAACTCAGTGAAATCCCACAACGTGGGGTCTGGGGAGGGTAGAGTGTACGCAGACCTTACTCCTACCAAGGCAGGACGGCTGTTTCCGAGAGACCCTCGGCTCAAAAAATATATATTATATATATAAAAACTAAAAAGTAAAGGGTATACGACTCTCTGAAAGATCTAATGATTATAACTTATTAAAAATTCTAAAATTGAATTATTTACAAATTAATTGCTTCTTTATTTTTAAAAATTATGTTTAAAAGACAAAGAAGATTATGAGATAATTATTATTATGTTCTTTTCTTCGCCTCAAATTATTTGTTGTGCCTCAGTTTTATATGCATTTTAAAAAATATTAATTAACAAATATATTTTTATACTATTTCAATCTCATTTATATTTTAAGTTATAATTTCCTTCACTAAATATATACACTATTGAAGTGTTTATAGTGTTCAAGAATAATACTATTAAAATAAAATGAAAAATAAATTAACTTTATCATGAATTTATTAAAACAATAAGTAATTTTGAATAATTATTTTAAAAAATTATTACAGATAATTTGAATTGAATAGAGTAGTTAAAATGATATCCAGAAGTAGAAATGACTAAGTAGTATGAAGTTTGCCTTTTATGGAAATAAATGAAAAGGATTTAAATTAAATAAGGACAGAGACAAACAAAATGGTTTACTTCTTTACTTACAGTCCGTCTCTTATTTTGATAAATTTTAATTTTAATATTTGTGATATGACAAGCACATTAATACATAAATAAATATTTAAATTCAATTTCAGTTGTCAAGTAAGTATATTATTCTGAGAGTATATATTTAGACATCATAATTTAGTCTCAATTGATAACTAAATACATTAACTCATTTTTATTGTGTCTCGTTGTAACGACCCATTAGGTCGTTTTGAGTATTAGAAATTTTTAATTCATAAAAGACTCATCCCGTAAATTTTTAATTGGGTATTTTGGACTTTTCGATAATTACGGTTATTTAGTTGAGGGGAAAACTTCGATAATTTATTTAATTAGTGGGTTAAAGTGTTAATTTAATTAATGCTCTATACCAATTATTAAAATAATAGGGTTTATGAATTGTAGTACATAAAAATTAGAAAAGAAAAGAAAAAAAAAAGGAAAACGGAACTCTGCGGCGTGGCCAGAGAACATTTTTGTGTGCTTCAGGTAAGAATTCGTGTAATTCTTTTTATATATATATGGTCTGATTGTTAGTATAGCATGGTGAGAAGGGTGGGGAAAAATTAGTGACAATATATAATGTCATCTTGACATTGAACAGAAAGAAGCAAAAAGAACTTTAATGTGTCCATTTTTGTTTTTAATAGACAATTATATATGATAAATTTTATGAGTAGGTAATGAATAGAATTGATATAAGGATATAGGGAGTAGGATTTTGAGGTTATTGGATTGTGGTTTTTGTGAGAGGTTCGTAATTTAGCTTATATTCTTATTATTGTCACATTATGATTTAAGTTTTGGTATATTGAGATAGATAATTAAGTAATAGGTGTGGGTCTAGGCTAAACATATATATAGTATGGGTGTCTACGAACTCATTTGATTACAATATTGTATAATTGATAGATTGAAAACATAAGGCTTGAAGAAATGAAAGACATTGGTGAATTAGCTTGCTTTACTTCGGTTCTTCGGTTGAGGTAGGTTATGATTTTTATTCTATATCATAGATAGACTCTTAATAGTGATTGATATTCATTGAGTAATGTGTGAAGTTTACTATGCATTTAATTGTCGTGGTTTGGATGATTGATATGTTGTTGTGATTGGTCTGAAATCCCGAGACCGTGAAATTCATAATCTTGAACTTGCCCTATCAAAAATGGTGCCTTGAATAAAGAAGGCTTGATCAAATATTGTTAATGAAGTGGAATGTAATCATGAAGAATGATAAATTAATTATATTTGGATAGGGTGTCACGTTCCGACACGATATATTTAGATCGGGTGTCACGTTCCGACACGATATATTTGGATCGGGTGTCACGTTCCGATACGGTATATTTGGATCGGATGTCACGTTCCGACACGGTAATATTAAAGGAAAACAAATTAAAACGACTTAATACTACCCAATCTCCAATAACTCATTATCCAAAAGAATGTGATGTGAAGGCTTGAGTCCTCAGGTGTGATCTTGATATTGTTGATTGGTTATGAAATTGTTCATTGTGTTGTCACTTGATCTTGTTGGTTGCCACCTGTTAAGTGCTATGGTTGATTTCTCGCTATTATTTATTGCATATTGATTCCTATTTTGAGTCGGCCGATGATACCTACTCAGTACATGTTGCCCTGTACTGACCCCTACGTGTATCTTTCTTGTTTTATTTTGTGGGGTGCAGCGAGTGTTCCATCGACTTCGACTCGACCTCAGCTCTAGTCAGTCTCCAGTTCATAAGATTTCAGGGTGAGCAATCCTTCTAGCTGGAGATGGAATCTCTTTTCATGACATGGTGTCCTTAGTTTTCGGATGTGTTATTGTTATATTTATTATTTGGGGTTTGTATTATTGGTTCTTCCACCTAGAAGGTTAAGTGTGGGTGTCACTCATGACCCATTTTGGATCGTGACAAAACTTGGTATCAGACCCTTAGGTTCAGTGATCTCATCACACAAGGACAGGTCTAGTAGAGTCTTGTGGAACGGTACGGGGACGCATTTACTTTTCTTCGAGAGGCTACGGGACTTTAGGAAAACTCCATTCATTCTTTCTTTCGTGCTATTACTTGAATACAATTGGTATCTAGGTGATACAAATTGGTATCTGACCTCCTTCACTTTACTTTCGTAGATGGTTAGAACTAGAGCAATAAGAGCACCTGAGCAAGTCGTTGGGGCTGTAGGCAGAAGAAGAGTAGCAACGAGAGGCCGCAGTAGAGGTCGTGGGAGAAATCCCACCAGGGGCAGGGTCCAGACCGCTGGGCCAGCTAGGGAGAGAGAAGAGATCCCTCCACCGGCTGATGAGGTAGTTGGAGATGATGTTGAGGTGGAGGAGGAGAAGGTTCCTGAGAGAGAAGAACCACCCCAGCCTACTCCAGAGATGATCCACCAAGTTCTCACCTATCTCAGTGAGTTATCCGATCAGGGATAAGCTCCCCCAGCACCTCATACTCCAGGAGTATAATATGCAGCTATTGTGTCTCCTCGCATGACGGCGCCCTCAGGAACAAGCATGTTTCCTCGATTGACTACAGGTTCGGTAATGACGAGTGACCAGCATGATCTCTTTGTTAAGTTTTTGAAGTTGAAACCCCCAGTCTTTAGGGGTACCGAATCTGAGGATGCTTATGATTTCCTTGTTGATTGTCATGAGCTGCTTCATAAAATGGATATAGTAGAGCGATTTGGTGTTGAGTTTGTGACATACCAGTTTCAAGGAGATGCCAAAATATGGTGGCGGTCTCATATTGAGTGTCAACTAGCAGAGGCACTAGCTATGACCTGGGCAACCTTTTCTGACTGTTTCATGGAGAAGTATATACCCCGGATCTTGAGGGACAAGAGGAGAGACGAGTTCCTGAATATAGAGCAGGGGAGGATGTATGTTGCCACTTATGAGGCCAAGTTTTGTGCCTTATCCAGATATGCTACTCAGCTTTGCTTCAGTCCAGAAGAGAGGATTCGCCACTTTGTGAAGGGATTGAGGTCAGATTTACGGATTCCAGCTTTACAGGTTGCTGCTTCAGCAAAATCTTTTCAGGAAGTGGTTGATTTTGTGATAGAGGTGGAGGGGGTAAAGCCAGATAACTTCGATAAAGAGACAACATTCAAGAAGTTTCGTAAAGGAGGTGAGTTTAGCGATTTTTACTCTAGAGGACAGAGTTCTGGAGATTATTCGACCCGTCTTATTCAGTCTTCATTGCAGGTTTCAGATGGAGGTCCGTTAAAGACTAGTCAGCCCTTTTCTAATTTTGAAGGTTATCTTCAGTCTTCTTCATCTTTACAAAGGCCCACTATTGACCCTAAGACTTGTTACGGATGTGATGAGCCTGGACATATCAGAAAATATTGTCCAAGGCAGAGTCAGGCTTGGTATGATCAGGGTTATAGAGCCCAATGGCTAGAGGTGGAGGCAACGACTATATTAGGGGCCGTCATTCTAGAGGACGTGGTGGCCAAGGTCGTGGTGGTCGCCAGTCCGGCCTGAGTGGCAGGCAGGTTGAAACTACTGGAGTACAGCCCGGCAAGGAAAATGGTCAGACAGGCAATAGAGCCCATTGTTATGCTTTTCTTGGGAGGTTAGAGGCAGAGGCATCCGATGCTGTTATCACAGGTACTTGTTTGATCCTGGATCCTCATTTTCTTATGTATCTTCCGCATTTGCTAATGGACTTGATTTATATTGTGACTTACTTGACATGTCTATTCGTGTTTCTACTCTTGTTGGTGAGTCTGTACTAGTTAAGAAAGTGTATAGATCTTGCCTTGTGACTTTTGTGGGGAGAAGAACTTATGTAGATTTAATTATTCTGGAGATGGTTGACTTTGATGTAATCTTGGGTATGACTTGGCTCTCTCCAAATTTTGCTATCTTAGATTGCAATGCTAAGACTGTGACATTAGCCAAACCTGGGATGGATTAGTTGGTGTGGGAGGGTGACTATCTTCCCACCCCAGTTCGGATTATCTCTTTTCTTCGTGTTAAGAGGTTAGTGAGTAAGGGTTGTTTAGCCTTCCTAGCACATCTTAGGGATGATAATTCTGAAGTGCTATCGATTGAGTCTATCTCGATAGTCCGTGAGTTTATGGATGTTTTTCCTGCAGACTTACCTGGTATGCCACCTGATAGGGATATATATTTTTGTATCGACCTAGAGCCCAACACTCGCCCTATTTCCATTCCATCATATAGAATGGCCCCGACTGAGTTGAGGGAGTTGAAGGCCCAACTTCAGGAGTTGTTGGGTAAAGGTTTTATTAGACCGAGTGCCTCTCCTTGGGGTGCTCCAATTTTATTCGTGAAGAAGAAGGATGGTAGCCTTCGTATGTGCATAGACTACAGGCAGCTGAACAAAGTGACTATTAAAAATAGGTATCCCGTTCCTCGCATTGATGACCTATTTGATCAGTTGGAGGGTGTTTGTGTTTTCTCGAAAATTGATTTGAGGTCCGATTACCATCAACTGAAAATACGGGCAACAGATGTACCAAAGACTGCTTTTCGAACCAGGTATGGGTACTAAGAATTCTTGGTAATGTCTTTTGGGCTTACAAATGCGCCTGCTGCTTTCATGAGTCTGATGAATGGAATATTTAAGCCATATTTGAATCTCTTTGTTATTGTCTTTATTGATGATATATTGATATACTCAAAGAGTAGAAAATAACATGAAGAACATCTGAGAATTGTTCTAGGATTGTTAAGGGAGAGAAGGTTATATGCCAAAGTCTCCAAGTGTGAGTTCTGGCTTGTTTCAGTGTCCTTCTTAGGGCACGTGGTTTCTAAGGATGGAGTGATGGTGGATCCCTGAAGATTAAAGCAGTGAAGAGTTGGGCAAGGCCCACTAATGTCTCACAGCTAAGGAGCTTTGTTGGTTTGGCTAGCTATTACCGCCGGTTCGTCAAGGGATTTGCTTCCATTGCTTCCCAACTTACCAACCTGACCAAGCAGAATATTCCATTTATGTGGTCGGACAGGTGTGAAGAGAGCTTTCTAAAACTCAAGATGTTATTAACTACTTCATCGATTCTTGCCCTGCCAGTAAAAGGTAAGAATTTCATTATTTATTATGATCATATTCTGGTTTAGGTGCAGTGCTAATGCAGGAGAAGAATGTAATTGCCTATGCTTCAAGGCAATTGAAGGTGCATGAACGTAATTACCTCACTCACGATTTAGAGTTGGCTGCGATTGTATTTGCATTAAAGCAGTGGAGACATTATCTATATGGGGTAAAGTGTGAAGTGTATACAGATCATCGCAGCTTACAATATGTGTTCACTCAAAAAGACTTGAATTTGAGGCAGAGGAGGTGGATGGAATTGCTAAAGGACTATGATATCACTATTCTTTATCACCCAGAAAAAGCTAATGTAGTGGCTGATGCCTTGAGCAGAAAAGCAGGGAGCATAAGAAGTTTAGCTCATTTGCAGGTTTCCAGACGTCCATTGGCTAGAGAGGTTCAAACTCTGGCCAATAGCTTTATGAGGCTGGAAGTAATTGAGAAAGGAGGATTCTTGGCCTGTGTGGAGGCAAGATCTTCTTTCCTTGACAAGATTAAAGGAAAGACGTTTGATGATGAAAAGCTGAGCCGAATTCGTGATATGGTCTTACAGGGAGAGGCCAAAAAGGCTGTGATCGATGAGGAATGCGTCTTAAGGATTAAGGGACGGGTATGTATGCCCTGTATTGATAATTTGATTTAGACTATTCTTACAAAGGCTCACAGTTTGAGGTACTCTATACATCCTGGTGCAACTAAGATGTATCGCGATCTGAGACAATATTACTGGTGGAGCAGAATGAAGCGTGACATTATTGATTTTGTTACCCATTGTCCAAATTGTCAACAGGTAAAATATGAGCATCGAAGGCCTAGAGGGACACTTCAAAAAAATGTCCATTCCTGAATGGAAGTGGAAAATGATTGCAATGGATTTTGTGGTCGGCCTTCCAAAGGCCTTTGGTAAGTTTGATTCGATATGGATGATTATTGATAGGTTAACTAAGTCTTCTCACTTCATTCCAGTCAAGGTGACTTATGATGCTGAGAAATTAGCCAAACTCTATATTTGCGAGGTTGTTCGATTACATAGAGTTTCGATTTCTATCATATCAGATAGAGGAACACAATTTACTTCTAAATTTTGAAGGACCTTGCATGCTGAGTTAGGTACTAGATTGGATCTTAGTACTGCATTTCACTCTCAAACCGATAGGCAGTCTGAGAGGACGATTCAAGTGCTGGAGGATATGCCTCGTGCGTGCGTGATAGATTTTGGCGGTCATTGGAATCAGTTCCTACCCTTGGCAGAGTTTTTGTATAATAATAACTATCACTCGAGTATTGATATGGCTCCATTTGAGGCATTGTATGGAAGGAGATGTAGGTCTCCTATTGGTTGGTTTGATGCATTTGAGGCGAGACCTTGGGGAACTAATCTTTTGAGGGAATCATTAGAGAAGGTGAAATTCATTCAGGAGAAACTTCTAGCAGCTCAGAGCAGATAGAAAAAGTATACAGACCGAAAGGTCAGGGACATGGAGTTTATGGAGGGAGAGCAAGTGTTGTTGAAAGTTTCACCCGCGAAGGGTGTGTTGAGATTTGGTAAGCGAGGTAAGCTCAGTCCGAGGTATATTGGGTCGTTTGAAGTTCTTAAGCGTGTTGAAGAGGTGGCCTACGAATTGACTTTACCTTCAGGATTGTCTGGAGTGCACCCAGTGTTTCATGTATGCTAAAGAAATATCATGATGATGGAAACTTTATTATTCGTTGGAATTCGGTCTTGCTTGATGAGAATTTGTCTTACGAGGAGGAACCTGTAGCTATTCTTGATAGGGAGGTCCGCAAGTTGAGGTCAATGTAGATTGCGTCTGTGAAGGTCCAGTGGAGGAATCGCCCTGTTGAGGAGTCCACTTGGGAGATTGAGACTGATATGCGTGAAAGATATCCACATCTTTTCGTCGAGTCAGGTACCCTTTTCAACCCTCGCTCTTCTTTTGACCGTTCGGGAACGAACGGTGGGTAAATTGGTATCTGTTGTAACGACCCATTAGGTCGTTTTGAGTATTAAGAATTTTTAATTCATAAAAGACTCATCCCGTAAATTTTTAATTGGGTATTTTGGACTTTTCGATAATTACGGTTATTTAGTTGAGGGGAAAACTTAGATAATTTATTTAATTAGTGGGTTAAAGTGTTAATTTAATTAATGCTCTATACCAATTATTAAAATAATAGGGTTTATGAATTGTAGTACATAAAAATTAGAAAAGAAAAGAAAAAAAAAGGAAAACGGAACTCTGCGGCGTGGCCAGAGAACATTTTTGTGTGCTTCAGGTAAGAATTCGTGTAATTCTTTTTATATATATATGGTCTGATTGTTAGTATAGCATGGTGAGAAGGGTGGGGAAAAATTAGTGACAATATATAATGTCATCTTGACATTGAACAGAAAGAAGCAAAAAGAACTTTAATGTGTCCATTTTTGTTTTTAATAGACAATTATATATGATAAATTTTATGAGTAGGTAATGAATAGAATTGATATAAGGATATAGGGAGTAGGATTTTGAGGTTA
Source organism: Solanum dulcamara (assembly GCF_947179165.1). NCBI lineage: Eukaryota > Viridiplantae > Streptophyta > Magnoliopsida > Solanales > Solanaceae > Solanum > Solanum dulcamara. The sequence continues at coordinate 70,396,393 of NC_077241.1, read as the reverse complement.
TTGGATTGTGGTTTTTGTGAGAGGTTCGTAATTTAGCTTATATTCTTATTATTGTCACATTATGATTTAAGTTTTGGTATATTGAGATAGATAATTAAATAATAGGTGTGGGTTTAGGCTAAACATATATATAGTATGGGTGTCTACGAACTCATTTGATTACAATATTGTATAATTGATAGATTGAAAACATAAGGCTTGAAGAAATGAAAGACATTGGTGAATTAGCTTGCTTTACTTCGGTTCTTCGGTTGAGGTAGGTTATGATTTTTATTCTATATCATAGATAGACTCTTAATAGTGATTGATATTAATTGAGTAATGTGTGAAGTTTACTATGCATTTAATTGTCGTGGTTTGGATGATTGATATGTTGTTGTGATTGGTCTGAAATCCCGAGACCGTGAAATTCATAATCTTGAACTTGCCCTATCAAAAATGGTGCCTTGAATAAAGAAGGCTTGATCAAATATTGTTAATGAAGTGGAATGTAATCATGAAGAATGATAAATTAATTATATTTGGATAGGGTGTCACGTTCCGATACGGTATATTTGGATCGGATGTCACGTTCCGACACGGTAATATTAAAGGAAAACAAATTAAAACGACTTAATACTACCCAATCTCCAATAACTCATTATCCAAAAGAGTGTGATGTGAAGGCTTGAGTCCTCAGGTGTGATCTTGATATTGTTGATTGGTTATGAAATTGTTCATTGTGTTGTCACTTGATCTTGTTGGTTGCCACCTGTTAAGTGCTATGGTTGATTTCCCGCTATTATTTATTGCATATTGATTCCTATTTTGAATCGGCTGATGATACCTACTCAGTACATGTTGCCCTGTACTGACCCCTACGTGTATCTTTCTTATTTTATTTTGTGGGGTGCAGCGAGTGTTCCATCGACTTCGACTCGACCTCAGCTCTAGTCAGTCTCCAGTTCATAAGATTTCAGGGTGAGCAATCCTTCTAGCTGGCGATGGAATCTCTTGTCATGACATGGTGTCCTTAGTTTTCGGATGCGTTATTGTTATATTTATTAGTTGGGGTTTGTAGCATTGGTTCTCCCACCTAGAAGGTTAAGTGTGGGTGTCACTCATGACCCATTTTGGGTCGTGACACTCATGAATCAGATTGATGTGTCACATAAAATTTTAAAATGTCATGATGATTATTCTGCAAATTAGAGTGTTTAATTGATACGATGAAAACTAGTTGAGGTATCTGAATGTACATACTCATTGGTAAAATGATTGCTTATCAACTGGGGTCAAATTTGAGTGTTTTTTATGTATTATACTTATGAAAAATCACAACTTTTTAAAAATATTAACTATTCTAGATTATACTCGAGAGTCATATGTTATCATGAGGTTTCGTGTTTAAATTCCATCAAAATAAAATACTAAGCGATTTTTTTTAATTTGTTCTAGTTTTGATGAACATAATTATCTAGTATCTGTTAGGGAAACTTACATAAATATACAATATTAAGAAAATATTTACCATCTATATCAATAAAAAAACAATTCACTGAACACTTATAATACAGTTTTAATACATATTGCAGAGAACTATTTATAAAACATATATAATACAAGTTTTATAGATAGATAATACATTTATCACATACTTTAATAGATATATAATACATTATGTCAATTTCTTATTACACAAATATAATATATATTTTAAAACACTTATAATACATTTATATTGTATGCATAATTCACTTTTAATACAAGTGTAGATTTATCATAATATTATTATGTATTGCTATAAATTGTAATAAATAAAAAATATCGCTAAAATCAGTAATTAATTTTTAAAAAGCACTCAATTAAGTAATTTTTCCTATCTGTTATTGGTAGGAGATGAGAAATACTCATAAAATTAGTTAAGATGCGGACAATTTAATTCACTTATCACAATTATAATAATATTTTTTTACATAAAGGAATCATTAACATATATTTTAATATAAAAATTAAATATATTGAGTCAAAATTAAAATTTACTTATAACTTAGAGATCAAATCAAAATTAAAATTTACTTATAACTTAGAGATCAAATCAAAATTAAAATTTACTTATAACTTAGAGATCAAAAATATTATCATCCCTTTACTTATTCATTGAAATTTCTTTTTCTGTCAAAGTGGATTGCATTAGATGTTATTTTCAAAAGTTTTGATCCCCTTTTTAGTAAATCTTTAAAATGGAGTATATGATTTCAATGATCGTACAAATTGTACGGATAGCCATGTTCCTCTTCCGTATTTTACTTTTTTCCCACTTTGCCCTTTCCTCTCTCCACATAACCAAAAAATGATACTTTCCTAACCCCTCCCCTCTTTCATGATCACTGAGTTGTCTTCGTCCAGCATGGAATGTACGTAAAATTTATTATTTTTTAATTTTATTTTATATGATATTATTTAATTTGATATGATGTTTAAAAAAAGATTTTTTAAAAAAATTATGGTATATGTAAATTATTTTATTAAGAAAAAATAAAGATTTTAAAGTTAAATTATTTCTAATTATAGTATGATAATATTTTTTGGGGGATGAACTAAAAAAATAGCATCATATAAAATAAAATAAGAAAAATAATATTTCATAAATAAAAAAATTATTTTTGATTGATCTTCGATTCGACCTCTCCCCTTTTCTCAACTCTTAGAGGCTTGTGGTCTTTGAATGATATAGATGTGCATTATCGGTTGTGTTGGCCTTATTATTTTGCCCTTTTAGCACAACAGTCTATTGACATTGATCATATGTTTAGTTTATATATTTCTAGAATCATAATGATCTTGACAGTCCACACAAAGTTTAATTACTGTTATATATGAATTTACAAATTATTTTCGATGAATCTTTAATTCGATCTCTTTTCTCTACTCAACCTTATTTCTATTTAAGTTATTTCGTCATCATCAAAAATTCACAATATAAAATTTTGAATCCGTCACTATTTTCTAATTTGCCGTCTTCTCCCACATGTTCTCAACATAAATAGAGTGACACGTGGCATAAGCCCTCTATTTTTCTCCCGTTTGTCGTTTGATATTTTACTTTTCCATTTTCTCTTTCTCTTCTGTTTTATTTTTTGTCTCCTTTTTCTTCATCTTTCGTTTAGTTTAAAATAGTATGAGCTGGAGGGGGGAGATTCCGTGTGTGGGATTCGAGCTGTAAATGTAAACAGCCCCCAACCACCCCCACCCCCACGCCCACTTATTTACCTATATATACAAACTTGGTTTCATTACAAACATCAAAGGTTTCTTCTTCACAAGAAGTAACATTTTTAGTATTTTGTTTATAGAAAGAGACATGGAGTTTGGTTCTATGTTTTGTTTATTTGCTTTCATTTCTTGCTCACTTCTACTTCTTCATTCTATCTTCAAGCTCTTTGCTTTTGGTATTAAGAAGCTGCCTCTTCCTCCTGGCACTTTGGGTTGGCCTTATATTGGTGAAACTTTCCAACTTTACTCTCAAAACCCAAGTGTCTTTTTTGCCTCAAAAGTCAAGAAGTTAGTGCCCAACTTTTTTAATTTTCTTGATTTCCTTCATGGTTTTCTTGATCTTGAGTTGCTAATGAGCAATGGGTGTGCTTTTGTTTTCTTTTTTGAAAAAAAAAAACAGGTATGGTTCAATATTCAAGACTCACATATTGGGATGTCCATGTGTGATGATATCAAGTCCAGAGGCAGCAAAGCTGGTTTTGGTCACAAAAGCTCATCTATTTAAGCCTACATTTCCTGCTAGCAAAGAGAGGATGTTGGGAAAACAAGCCATTTTCTTTCATCAAGGAGATTATCATGCCAAACTAAGGAAGCTGGTTCTTCGAGCTTTCATGCCCGAAGCCATCAAAAACATCCTCCCAGACATTGAATCCATCGCGATAACCTCTCTTGAATCATGGCAAGGAAGATTAATCAACACTTACCAAGAAATGAAAACAGTATGTTCTAAAAATTCCCTCTTGCAAAAACAGGGGAAAACAGAGTCCCCTGTTTTAATTTCCTCTGTTTCAGTTTTCGTGTTTTCTCAATTTGGTAACATTTTTGCAGTACACATACAACGTTGCATTGCTTTCAATATTTGGGAAGGATGAAATGCTGTATAGAGAGGATCTCAAGAGGTGTTATTACGTACTCGAAATGGGATACAATTCGATGCCAATTAATCTCCCAGGAACACTTTTCCACAAATCAATGAAAGCAAGAAAGGAACTAGCAAAGATCTTGGCTAAAATCATCTCACTTAGGAGGGAAACAAATCAAAATCATACAGATTTGTTAGGATCTTTTATGGGAGATCAGGAAGATCTTACAGATGAACAAATTGCAGATAATATAATTGGTGTCATATTTGCTGCTAGAGACACTACAGCTAGTGTCCTTACATGGATCCTTAAATACCTTGGAGAAAATCCTAGTGTCCTACAAGCTGTCACTGTAAGTATCCATACCTTACTAGCTAGTACCACCATTTTCTCTCGTTACGGATTCAAGATTTAAATTTTATGAATTTTGAGTTTGATTTTTTTTTAATTGTTGTGTTTGTAGGATGAACAAGAGGGGATAATAAGGGAAGGGAAAGTGTTGAGTTGGGCAGACACAAAGAAAATGCATATGACTACAAGGGTGATCCAAGAGACACTTAGAGCTGCTTCAATCTTATCTTTTACCTTCAGAGAAGCTGTTGAGGATGTTGAGTTTGAAGGTCAGCTTTGACCCTTCATATTTTCATTAAATCATAAATTATATAATATAGTTTGAATTTAGCAGAATAAATCGGAATCCTCCTAAACTTATCGAGTCACATAGATAACAAAATTTATATGGCACTGCATGTGTGGCGTTCAGGGATTGTGAAGGTTAGAGAGAGGTAATTAGGCCTAGTTGTACGTCGAATAAAACTCGATAAGTTTAGGATGTGTGTCAATTTTATTTCTTGCTATTTTTGTTATTAATAATAAAGTGTTTTTTCTTGATTTATTTCAGGATATCTAATACCAAAAGGATGGAAAGTATTACCCCTCTTTAGAAACATTCACCATAGCCCTGATAATTTTTCTGAACCAGAGAAGTTTGATCCTTCAAGATTTGAGGTAAATATCCGAGAAAATAAATAAATAAATTTTAATTAATTAACTTTCTTTTATAAAATCCTATGGATATTGAGAATAATCTTTTTGTTCTTGCATGTGTTGGTGCCAGGTTTCTCCAAAGCCCAATACTTTCATGCCATTTGGCAATGGGACCCACTCATGTCCAGGCAATGAGTTAGCCAAGCTGGAAATTTTGATCCTTGTACATCATCTTACCACAAAGTACAGGTCTGTAATAATATAGCAAAATCGAGCCAATATTTTAAGTTTATAAGTTTTGAATTTTAATATTTTGAAGTTAGTGATTTTAAAGTTAAGGAAATCCAAGTTATTGGGTTCAGTCAAATTGGCAATTTACAAAGCGAATTTAGAATTTTTAAAAAAATACATGATATTTGATAAGAATTAATCACAAATCTTTTAGATAAATAATTCAACGTTCAGTCAAATGTATCATTTAATCTTCTTAACGGATAAACTATAGGTTCACATAGCCCATAAAATTGCATATACATTCACCATTAGCAATCGACACAGTTCTGTCCCTTTGAGTAATAGAACTCAAAATCTCTCTGTTAAAAAACAAGTAAATTTTCTATAGTTGTAGCTAAAATTCTTACTCCCTCCGTCCTATTTTACTTATAAAATTTTGCATAACCTTTAAGAAAACATTAATTATGAGCATTATTTCACTAATATATCTCTTATTAATTCTTTATTCTTTATCTATTTTTATTCCTCTTAAGTCTAGAATAATTAATGCTAAAGGTAAAATTAGAAAAATATAAATAATTTTCTCTTGATTATTTAAAGTGATAATTATTTTTAACATACATGACAATTAATATGGAATGAAGAAAATATTCATTTTTCCATTTTAAGTAAAATAAAAGAAAAGAAAAAGAAGTCCTAAAAATAGAAATGGTGTAAAGTGTTACTCATCTCCTAATATTTTGTTCCATTTCCTGTATGTTTGGCAGGTGGTCTATGATGGGCCCACAAAATGGAATTCAGTATGGACCCTTTGCTCTTCCCCAAAATGGCCTGCCCATTATGCTCTCCCACAAGACATCATCATAATATAATAAAAAAATTAAATAAACAAAACATTGAATTGTGAGAAAATCTCTTCAATTCCATCAACAAAAGATTTTCTCTCACAACTTGGAGGAAAATATGAGAAACTAAATTTCCTTTTTGCATGAAGAAAGCTTAAAATGGTCCACAATTATACTATAATTTTGAACTGTGCATCGCTGATCCTACAAGATTTTTCGATTACTAAAAGAAAGGAGAAATTCCAATGTAAGGAAAACAAAAATTTTCTATATACATATATATATATATATATATGTATATTCATTTACGGAACATAAGAAAAGAAAGGAGTTAATGTAAACATAGGGGAATACGTTTTTTTCTTCTTTTTTTTTCATTTTTGTTGCTATGTAATGTTTTGTTTTTTTTAGATTTTATTTGTGGCATGTAAAAAGTCCGCAAGGCAATTAATGAATAGTCTGATTTTCTGCAGCAACATATATGTAGTTGACAATATTATTTATAAATATTTATTTTGTTTTTTATTTGCTTTGCTCTGAGATTCATTCAGTTATTAGATTTAGAGTCCGTTTGGATGGGCTTAAAAAGTAACTTTTATGTATAAAGTGTTTTTAGAATTTTGAAGTGTTCAAAGTTATTTTTATAAATAAGCAGTTGAGTGTTTGGATAAAAATGCTTATGTTAAAAATAAGTGTTTGAATTTTAGGGTTAAAAGAATAAAAAGGATAGTTTGGAAAATATAAGAGATATAAAAATAATTTTCATGGTCAAAGAAAATGACTTTAAGCACTTAGGAAAAAAAATTAGAAATCTTAATTTTTTATTTTTGACTGACTTTAAAAATTTTATGGCTTAAAATTAGTATTAGACAAACAAGTCCAAAAGTTAAAAAGGGGCAATGGGCTCTTACATTCATTCTTATCCCCCACTCTGCCAATTACCGCCCTTCTTCCCCTTTAATATAAAAAAATATGAAATAATTACGGCCTGAATCATTTGGTCATCAAGTTATAATATATATATATATATATATATATATATATATATATATATTATATTTTAAAGGAAAGACTCGAATATACTATTGAATTTTAAGAAAAAACTAATTTGTGTCATTAGTTAAAATTTTGGCTTATCTAAGTCATTATAGTTTGAGAAAAAGTTCATTTAAATCATTATTTTTTTAATTTGATTTTGCAAAATCACCCAAATAACTTTTAACACTTTCAATTGGAGTTTTGAATCAAATATACTCTTTTTGCTTCTAGTTCTTCAAAAACACCAAGAACACCAACAACTTTAAATTTCCAACTTGCTCAATTTTTCACTATATCACCTCATCACCTCAAATTTCAATAGTGGCATCCCTCGAGCTAGATATCAAAACTCAATATTTTTTAAGCTCGCATTCAACCTAACCCAACAAGACACACTTAAAACTTCTTCAAGTTTCAAAACTTTAACCTCCTTAAATGGTAGAATTTTCTCCACAACTCCAAATCATTTGAAATTTTGAACATAGACATAATAAACTTTAACATAGTATTTTTTTGAGTCTATGTTCAAAATTTCAAGTAATTTGGAGTTATGGTGAAAATTCTACCATTAAAGGATTTAAAGTTTTGAAAGTTAGAAGAAATTTTAAGTGTATCTTGTTGGACTATGTTGAATTTGAGCTCAAAAAATATTGAATTTTGATATCTAGCTCGAGGGATGCCACTATTGAAATTTGAGGCGATGAGGTGATATAGTGAAAAATTGAGCAAGTTGGAAATTTAAAGTTATTGGTGTTCTTGGTGTTTTTGAAGAACGAGAAGCAAAAAGAGTGTATTTAATTCAAAACTCCAATAGAAAAGTGTTAAAAATTGTTTGGATGATTTTACAAAATCGAAGTTATTTTTGAGCTGCATATTATTAAGAAAGTGATCAAAATTACTCAAAAAGAAAAAAAAGATATTTTCTTTTTAATTTTTTTTAACCTATAACGACCGCTACCATCTCTGTAGTGAGCATTTTGTGTGCACTGGGTAAAATCTCCAGTGCGTAATATCTTGAAAACCACACTGGTTATGTAAATCGCACTAGACAAGCCCTATATAATAGGCTCGACTCAGAAGATATTGAGGGAGATCGATCCCGGATCATTCGTGTGGATGACCATCCTTTTAAGTTATTTTTTGTTATATTGTTCATGAGATATTCGTGAAAGGAATTAACAATCTCTGTCAATTGGTCATAATTCATGAAACTTATATACAAGTTGTTAGTTACACAAATTCAGTACTGTCAACTGTTGCATTTCTTTGTCATTCACAAAGATGATATTTTTTTATAATGATTTTTCGAGACCAATAAATAAGGGTTTAAAATCCTCACATGCCTGATTCACGACAAGAGAAATTAATCGCGTTTGAATATAAAGATTGTGAAATTTGAAGGAAAAAAAGGTAGTATTTATTTTCAAGTTGAAAATAATATTTGATAATTGAATTGTATTTGGACATGAATATATACTTAGATCGTTTTTGAATTTTTGTGGATAATTTTATTCAAATTTCAATTAAAAAATTATAACAATTTTATGTTCAAATAATTGAAATAATTTTTTTTTAAAAAAGTAAAATTATTCATCGTCAAACGGACACTAAAGTACAACCCGAGGTAAGAACCAAAAATTTAATATGATTGGTTTGATCTAATGTTCTTATTACTGAATAAATAGAATGGTTTGCTCTACATTTTTTTTAAAAAAAATGATGGTGAAGTTAATAATCAAGTACTTAACGTATGAAAAAGTATCCATTAGCTAAATATATTTTTACTGAATTTGTTAAATGGAACTAATTAATTAATCCCTATACAATTTATATAAACACACAAAGTCCTCTATAATTTTCAAATCAATCTACAGTATTTTGTTAATAAATGCACCATTTGTTTAACATAAACCTTGATGGATTTATAACTTTGACCATATATTTTTACGGAACTTTATGCGATACATGAGTTTAATATTTAATTTGTACCACTGATTAATTTATACACACATCATAAGTACATTATTATATAATCTATTAAATCCTCTATAATTTTCAAATGCCTCTTAACATTTTCCTTAACTATATAATAAGGACTTAATTCGGTGATACATATGCAAACCTGCCACCGCCAAGGATTGTTGAATTGGAGTATCTTGAATTCGAGTTTTAAAAATGAAAAAAAAAATTAGTAGGAAATGTTCTCCCATTTAATGGACCTTATATAGAGCAAATTTAGAGCACTAATCATCAAGAATGTCTACATTCAAAAAATGAATATAACGAAGGCCCATTAAAAAAATATGATTAGAAATAAAATTATATGGGATAAGGTGAAAGTAGCCTTCATTGTAGACAAAATGAGGGAAGCAAGACTAAAATAATTCGGGCATATGAAGAGAAAATGTGTGGAGGCATCAATGAGAAGGTGTGAGGTTGGTTGTCATAGGAGTCAGGAGAGGTAGAGGTACGTCGAGGAATAGAACTAGGGGAAGGTAATTACACAGGACATGACACAACTCCAGCTTAATGAGAGGACATGATTCTAGCTATATAGGAAGGTGTGGAAGTCGTGAATTAGGCTAGAAGGTTATAGTAGGTATTCGAGCGTTGTCACACTTTGTTTCTTTTTCTTCTGTGTATTATTTGTTGCTTCATTTGATTTGTATATATCTTGCAATTCTGTTGTCATATTTTCTTGCTACCATACTTCGAATCATTTTCTTTTTTGTCGAGCTGAGGGTCTATCAGGAACAACTTCTTTATCTCTAAAAGCAGTGATAAGATCTGCGTACATTCTATTTTCTTCATACCTCACTTACGGGATTATGCTAAATATATTATTATTGTTGTTGTTATGTCAAATAAATTTAAATTAATCAAAATCCAAAACGAATATCAAATACATGGTGAGATGAAAAATAAAAAGAAAAGTTAGTCATAACTTGTTGAAACACAATAATGCACTTCCAAAAATATTATAGGAGGTTTTGTGTGGTTTGCACGTGGCATTATTCATCACCATTATACTTATTTCTTTTGACTTTTGATGAATTCAATTGCTTAACATTATTGTAGCTGACTTTTGGGGCATTTAATTAGTTTTAATGAACATAGGGAAAACTTGTCTCCTTTTATATCCATTGTTTTGGAATTTAAGCTGGAAAATCATATGAATTCTTAATTTTCCTTATATTAAGTTTTAAGAAATTTAAATTGAAGAATTCTTTTTTTTAATGAAAAATTTAATGTAGGTTTGTTGATAACCAAGTGTTAACACTATATCAAGCTATTAGATACTCACTTAATTATTAATATGTTAAGCTAATAATTAAGCCAAAAAATACTTCAAAATTTATTTGGTCAGCCTTTAAGCTAATTCAACTATCATTTATATTAAATTAAATTAAGAATAGCTTCTTAACACTTTTTATAGGGTGTAAGCAAAGAGTTGTCCACTCATCCTTCATTTTTTTTTTTTTTTAAATTCTTAATTAAAGATTAAGCCTAATTTCCTTGCATATTTTTTTGTTATAAAAAAAACATGGTTTCACCATCAAGATTGTCAATCACAATGGAAATGTCAACGGCAGTTTTATTTTATAAAGAATTTATTTTATTAAAAAAGACATGAAATGAAGTGTTCAATTCCTAATATTCCAAGTGTCCTACTTCAATCATCATCAATTTAACAAACTGATCTCAAATTACGTACGTCTTATGCTTTTTAAAAATTATTGTCTCAAATCATTTATTAATTTAGAAGTTCAAGAAAAATAATTTCATTTTACCCTCAGTAGTTAACTTCTTATTGAAGACTATAAACAACTCAATTATGGATAAAATAATTTTAATCCCCCCTAATTAATAATTTTTGTATTCACTTTGACTTGCTCACTATAAAATAGATGTTCATTTTTATTTTTTTATTTTAAAACATTAGGAGATAATTTATTATTTAGTTCATAATTTATCTTTTTTATATTAACTACGGTACTAGTCATTATGTATATCCCGAAGCACTGAATTTATTATATTTAAAAAGTGATGTAGTAAAATTATCATTTTATTTATTATTTCTTAAAGGGTGTGTCAAGTTAATAATGAAGTAAAGTCTTTCGGAAACAGTCGTTCTATCTTGATAGGAGTAAAATCTGCGTACACTTTATCCTCCCCAGACCCCACGTTGTGGATTTCACTGGGTTGTTGTTGTTGTTGTTGTTGTTGTGTCAAGTTAATAATGAAGAAGTATAAAGATAGATGGAGAAAATATTTTTTAAAGGGCGTGTAAAAGATAATTACGATAGATAATTTGAGAAGGAAGGAATCGGTATGTATTGTTCGATATACTAATTATTTCATCATTCGTTAATCTTCTGGTCTTTAATAAACATATCCTATTAATTTTCCTTTGTGATAACATTATTTTTAACTGCATTGGAGATGTACGTGATCGCTCATGTTGCATGCCATGTAGATTACAATATATAGACACTAAAATGGACTCCTGTTTGTAATTTTATGTCATTTTAGAAGCATGATTTTGCAACCTAAAAGAATGGGAAATAGAAATATTTCTTAACAAAAAGATACATCATATATACAACGACTGCATAGATTTTTTATCTTTCATTTTCTTGGTTCCCTTTTCCACAACCATGACAAGAATAAAATAGAAATGATCTGCTTTTATGTTGCAAAAAAAAACTTTTATAACCTTTTAGTTTTAGAGTAAAAGGTCAAATTTCTGAATTATGCTAAATGAAATAGATTTAACATTCGTTAGTAGTTTGGATTAAATATGTCCTTGGCGTTATTAGTTTGGATCAAATTTGAACTTCAACGGTGTAAAAAGAAATAAATTTGTCCTCAATAATTTTAAATGAACGGTAAATATATTTGAATATTTCACATAATTCAGAAATAAATTTAACCATTTCGCACATAGATATAAAGACATTTCATCCTTCTCCCTAATTTTGAATTTTTTTTGTTCCTTCTTTCTGTCTTTAGTTTCCGCCCTACCTCTACCACCAATCACCCTTTCTTCCTCCTTCCTCCTTGTTTCTCCCTGCCACCATTGTCATCATCATCTCCGCCACATTAAAATTTGGCCCCTATGCGGCTATACATTAATTAAGATAATAGTCCCTTCGTTTCATATTAGCTGATCATTTTTCATCTTTTGCACGGTGTTTAAGAATCATAAATAAGAAGATAATTTTACTAATTCTCCTTTTAAAAAACTTCTTAGGAACTTTACAAACAAATGTGAACACTTTCAAAAAGAATTAATTACAAGGGTACAATTTATGATTTCTTGATTTAGTAAAGTGGACAACTAATACTCCCTCTGTTCATGAATATCTTACTAAAAATATTCGTCCCATATTAGTTGATCATTTAATAAATTAGGATAGAATTAATTAAATTTTTCCTATTTTATCCCTACAATTAATATGCTTTGGAAGTTTAAATAAATTTTGAAGATCCAAAAATTTCCTTTTTCAAGAGGCTAATTAATATGAGCAAGGACAAAATAGTAAAATTGATCAATCAATTAATGATTTCTTAATTACCGTATAAAATAGAAAGTGTCCATCTAATATGGGATAGAGGGAGTATGAAATAACTATTTTTAATATAATGATCAATTAATATGGGACAGAGAGAGTAGTTTATAACGTATCATGAGTAATTTCTTGACATCTTTTGTAGGGCTATTGGGCTAAGCAAGAGCTAATTAACACACGTCCATTAATGAGTTTTTAGATAATTCTTAAATATTAATCCTAATTTCCTTTGTGTAATTAAATGAAAAACCCCACATGGGTTACATAATCAAAATTATCAATAAGATCACGATGGAAATGTCAATGAAAATTTTATTATTTAAGAAAATATTTAAGTCTTCAAGAATGCTTAGCTCATTTAATTAATTTCCAGGTGTTAGTTATTTTAGTACAAACTGTTTTTTTTCTTTTGTCAACGTAACGTCATTTCTAATGTTAAAAATAAATCAATTACTCTTTCATCATTGTTAATCTTCATGATTTAAGCACTAATCTTCTACTTGTTCTTTCATAAGAACCTAATTATTTTCCTTTTATGTAGTGTTTTTGTCTCATTTGATCATGTTGCATGCCGAATAAAGATACCATTTCTTTGTCAGTATATTTATTTCATTTTATAAGCAAGATTTCAGAAAAAGTTTATCCATCAGATTGGATGTATCATCAATATATTATTTTTTAAAAAAGAGAGTAGTACTTAGGATAATAATAAAAAGTAAATTTTACTTAAATTTCATATTGATTCTTCCCAATTACACTTTATTCCTACTCTTTTAAAAATTACCCGAAATCTCTTTTTTTTGGTGGAATCTGGACACATCACGTACGACCTGATACATCACGTAAAGTGATGTATCCGACCAATTCATCGCGTAAAGTGATGTATCCGACGTCCTGATACATAACGTAAATGATGTATCCGACCGATATATCGCGTAAAGTGATGTGACGTCCTGATATATCACGTAAAGTGTTGTATCCGGCCGATACATCCCGTACAGTGATGTATCAGAGAATAGGAAAGAGTAGGGATTTTTGTAATTTTTTCAAATGGTAGAAAATTTTAAAGAATATGGTAAAATAAATTGTGTATTTAGATAATTTGGGTTAAAATGTGGGTCATAACCTAATCTGCTTAATGCTGACTAAGTTTTCATTATTTTATTTGTTCTTCGTAACTTTTTTAGTACCCACTAAAATTATTTTTTCTTCATTACAGCTATGTATAACATTACAACTAAAATATTGTGTTTTAAAAATACTTTGACTAATTTTCCCATGAGTTAATTTCTGCTACATATCAACCCAATTTCTAATGAACTGGCCTAATATATAAGTGGATCAATAACCCGTCCAAACTTGAATGCGTTGAATGAATTAAGCGGATTGAATTTGATTTTGTCACCCCCGCATGTAATCTCATTTAAAACTTAAACGTAATAATCTCACAATCTCCATTTAAGTTATTGCCCAAATCTATACAATTAATTAAGAGCATTTGCCTCACAGTTTAAACAGAGGACATAAAATGTACCATGAATAGTTCAATAGTAAAATTGACTTTTTATTTTATTTTGAAATAACCATTAGCAAGGAGAGCATTTTTGAGCTAATTGACTTATGTCAACGACATTTTTGTGCCAAAAACGAAAAGAATCAAATGACAAATTTATTCTATTTTGAATAGGGAGTATTTTTGAGCTAATTGGCTAATGAAAACGACATTTTTGTCCCAAAATAAAACAGATCGAATGACAAATTTATTTTATTTTGAATAGGGAGTATTATTGGCCCTTTTTTCTCTAAAATCAACAATGGTCGATACATTCATAAGTCTAACATTTGTGAATTTGGAACCGAAAATTGAAGGATAAAATCTTTTAAAAAATAAAAATAAAAAAAGTCAAACCTATATACCTAAACATAATTTTGACCACATTTAGGTCTAAAATTTGTCACCAAACAACCAAAAGGGAGCAAGTTTTTTTTTTCAGTCCAACCAATTGCCAGCCTAACATGTATACATTTGTCTAGGTCCCATGCATCGATCTGTTTGGACCGAGTTCATCTGAATACTTTTGATCCAAAACGTAGTATTATATGTAAAAAATCCATTAAATTAAAATTACAACAAATAGAAATTAAGTTCTGTTATGAACCTTAAAGATTGAATCTATAAAATTTAAATCTTAAATCCGTCTCTATCTGATATACTTTTTTGGTAAAATAAAATATGTAGAGTTGTGGATATTTGTTCATAGACAAGGCAAGGGGAACCAAGTTTCAAGCTCTGTGAATTTCAGCTTCACATAAATATGATGCATGTGATACCAATTAATAATGTGACAGATAGATAGAACTAAAACTAGTTAGCATTTGGTTGGAACCAAAGTTGCGCAGACTTTTCAATTTTGATGTCGTGTCGAATTCTCCAAAAATACAGACATAAATTTGTTGATATTATTGAAGAATCCAAGTAACATAGGTCGGAACGCAGGTTTCTGAATTGGTATCAAATTTTGGGTATACAGAAAACTAAGTAGCAATAAAGACTCTGGTCCCTGTATATATGTTGCAACTATCTATACTTTCTTATAAAGTCAGATGTAGTATTCAATAATAATTAAATCCTACCAATTATAATTCTGTGGGCAGAGCTAGGATCTTGTTCTTTGAATCCCCTTGATTATTATGGTGGAAAAACTAGGAAGTACGGTAAGAATATTCAAAGTTTTAATATAAAAAGTAATTTTTGATCTATACACATAATATGATTTTTTATATTATTGGGTTTTTTTTGAAAAAAAAATGATGGTGAGGCAACAAAAAGTTTTAAAATTATTGAAATTGTTTCTCAATATGAACAAGATAGATGTAAGACAGAAATAAGTCGATTGGAGGTCTCCTATGCATTTCAATTTTACCTTAAGGGAAAAAAGGGTGAGAGCTTTCCGTTAATTACACCCTTTTAAGTGTTGGTTCTTCCATATTTAGATATATATGGAGATAGATACATATAGGGATCTATATTTTTTTTATCGATAAATAGATCTATTGAGAAATGGGTGTTGATCTGGTTTCAAGATCTATGAACAAAAGAGATAGGTTTCATTAGGGTAGACTAAAGACCAAGCCAATCTCGAAACAAAAAAGAAAACTTGTTGCAACTACGAACGTGAACATATGCTTTCTCATTAGACTATTTTAACCAATTGTTTATGTCGACCAGGAGGGTTTTAAATAGCCAACTTACATTAAAACAAATCTACATAATTCAAAAAAAAATTAAAACATCTCAACAACTAAACAAGACCTAACAGAAATTTTAAAATTTAAATTATCTTAAAACTTGCAACTTATTTTGCTAAAAAGAAAAAGTATTATTGCAATAACTGAAAGCAATTTTCAACTTATATGACTAGGCTAAATAGTGTGGAATTTTAGACCTAATCTTTGCCGTTTTGAGAAAAAGAGGAACTCGAGGATGATGATCTACGAAAGGGTTTTGATCTGTAATTCTAATAAAAGGTGTTCAATTGACCGCTCTTTGATAGGTGTGTTTAACTAATAGAAACCACCTTTGAGATATTTTGAAGTATTTGACTTTGAATTCACTGTGGATTTCTCAATCCTATTAAAGCATGACTATGACATTATTGACTTGTAGCTTTAAGATTTCCAAATTCATGGATAATATTAAACCATGTGGAATTTCAACTCATCCCTTAGCAAATTAACATTAATTTCAAGTTATGCATGTGCACTCTGAAGAAAACTATACCACCGTCTAAAAATAGCAATGACAAGTCTCAATCCGGAATAAGTTGGGATATATTTTCTTATTGATCGTATTTTTTCATTTAAATTTCAGCTATTTTGTATTGTGAGGATTTTTCAAAAATTGACTAATTTTATGGCAACTGTCAGTCTATAATAACTTTTCTTTTTTATCCAAACTTTGAGATCAGCAATATGTGGGCAAGTGCATAGCCTTATCGCAGTGTATAATAATTTGCAAGTTTAGTTACTTCAATATTAACTTCAAATATATGTAATCCAAGTTGCAAAAATTCGCGTTTAAAGTCGATGAGTAGGCTTCCAACATTTTTGCCTAAAGCTTAGCTACCCAACACCAAACTTACTACATTTTTCATGGAGGTTCAATCACCAATGCAACAAACATCTGAGGGACCAAAACTTTCATGTTCTACTAACTTGGCACAAAATTACCAATTAGTGTAAAATTTTACATTTTGTTTCTAACAATATGATACTCTTGTAATTTTCCAGTTCTAATAGTAAAGGTTTTCCTTCATAATTATTAGTCGTAATATTACTCATGTAGATTCTTATTCATCAATTTCTATTATTGTTATTTGCAGTAGTTATTATTCATAATGCTACTTTGATTTGGAGGGGGTAAGATCCATGTACACCTACCCTCCGCAAACCTTACTTAGTGGGATTGCATGGGATATGCTGTAATAGTAAAGGTTTATAGTTTCACTTATTGTACAACACTACTTGCAAACGACTAACACAAAACTAACAAATAATATGCATGACTTAATGTGCTTACAAGATATCAACCTACAAATTAACATCTACTGATCTAGGAATTGAATGCAATCAGTACTAGAAATCTAGAACCAATGAGATTCTTATTCTTCTTATAAGCCAATACATATAAAGGCAGCACGATGAACATACAACTGAAGAGCAGTAGATAAAACATAATTGAGCTCATTCATGAAACTACAAGACTTGTATAGTCATATGCAGATTATTTAAAGATAAAAAGGTTTCTGCAAAACTAGCTGCCTTTACATGGTATCCAGATTCCACTGATACAGCCAGTATCGATTTAACCTGAAAAATGATTATTACTTTACATTCACACAAGGGTACAATACCTCTCCAAATAGCACAGTTTGCCTCCAAAATAAAAACATATTGAATGGTCTTCAATAAGATAAAAAAGAAAATTCACATAAAACACAACTCTTGACAAACTTGAAGCGCATGGAAATCCATGGTCGTGACTGCGCCAAACTTGACAAGCTCTTACTCTGTAAACCTCAAGGTGAAAAGCTAAAGAGGCCTCACATATTCCTACCAGTTGAAACCATTTAAACTTAGAACTCCCCACCTGCAACTGCTATAAAATATACCACAGGCTCATACAACAATTAGTTCCCTTGCAAATTGTATTCGGTTGTAAGCTTTGCCATCAAACATACTTGTACCTTTCCAGCAACAAAAATCTAATTCAACCATCATACACTCTCCAAAAGGGCTTCAATAGACTTCAAAATGCAGTCATTCCATGTACCTTACCCAAGTAAATCCTTGAATAAGTTGGGATTCTGACTTGTTGGGTTCACACCCATTTGCCTCACAAGTGCATCTTTTTCCAAAGCCTCTTTAGTATTTGGTCCCTTACTTAATTGGGTTGACAGAGTAACTGCACTTCCTGTCCCATGGCCATTCTTGTCGGGTGCATGTGAAATTCCAGAGATAAGATTTGCATCACCATTACCAGTTGAAAGGAGATCTGCCGTTCCCATATTCTGCACACTTAAGGAAGTGTCACCATAAAGAGACATAAAATCAGGTGCTTTAGTAGCACCACTGGAACCTGGAGCTGTAGTTCCTTCGTTTAAATCAAGCAAGCCTTCCAATTGCTTGAAAGGATCCACAAAAGTTGCATTACTAATGCTAGTTGGTTCGCCCATGTCGAGCAAGTCTGGAGGTGGATGGGGACTTGCTTTTACAGCACCTCCATCAGAAGGTCCACTCTTTTCTGCATGAGACTTGTCTACAGTATGGCTGTTTGGCCTTGATGCCTTTTGGCCAAAAGCTGATCTTTTTTCAGTTTTTGATCCACCGCCAAAGAGGGATGCAGCAAGTTTTTGCTTTTCCGGATTAATATCCTCCTGTTGCCTTCTTGAATCATAAGATACATCACGTGTTTTTGAGCTTAAGCTGCTTGGTACATCACGCTGGGTCGCTCCATTCTGAGTCTTATGGATATCGGAGTCTGAAGTAGATGGTGAAGAAGAGGAATAAGTTTGCTTACCCCACTTCTTTTGAACACCGTCAAGTCGTAGCTTGATTTCAGATGAGCCTGTACCAGACACGGACATCTTTGGAGCAACAGCTTCATGAAACTCTCTGTGATAAGTTGGTTCTGGTACAGGAAAAAGTTCGGTTGAGGATACTGGTGGGACTGGGGGTCTTGATGGTACAGAAGGTTTTGGAAGCTCGTAGGCTTCAAATCTAAGAGAATGTCCCGAGGACCCATGTTGTTCTTCAATTCTAAAATTGCTGATACTTGAAGCTCCTGATCGCTCATTCTCAGGAATATAGGGTTGAGCCCCCTTATTCAGTGACTCTTCAACATAACCATTGAGAAACGATAGTTCTCTATCAACCTGCAGAAAAATTTTCAAAATAGTTGCACTATTGAGAAACAAAACAAAAATTGAAAAACAAAAAAAATGAGCCTTGTGACAGAGTAGACTTAATCATATCTTTACAGTAACGAAAATAAGTGGAAACAGCAAATCTATAACAAGGTCATATCATCACCTTAACCTCTTTCACTCTCATCCACAAAGAAAATAAGTTGGTAATATGAAACCCACAACACGGAAATAACAGCACCCTAACATTTTTCAATCTCATCCCAGAGAAAGTTAAGTATTTGTTGCTTGAGAAAAGATGCTACAACCTGTTTGGATGGGCTTATTTTAAGTGTTTTTAAGCCAAAATAGCTTTCAAGCAATTTTATAGTGTTTGGGTAAAATCAAAAAGTGTTTTTAAGCACCCTTGTTTTCAAGCCAAAACGACAAAAATAAGCTAAAAGACATAAGTTAGAATTCCTAACTTATGGATAATCCCAACTAAACAGGCTCTAAGGGATAAATTTGAAACACCAACATGAAGAAGACAATTTCAAACAATATATCCTACGCGGGATAGCAAGAGCGGACAGAACCATCTCCAGGAATCCTCCAAAAAATAAGCATGCCAACTTTTTCCAAAAGTTCCACACACATTAGTGATATAAAGCCTTCTATGAGAAGATAGACCCATGGTTTGTTGCTCATTTAAGGTAGAAGACCTACATTTTACCCAGAAATTGTACGCTGGCAGGTTGAGGACATATTCTAAAAACAGTTAAATAAGTTCCTATATTTTTTTATTGGCTGAATACATACAGGGCCCCTTAAACTTGTCGGAATTTTCCATTTAAATACTTGAACTAATAGCTATACCTATTGAACACTTGATCTTAATTTTAAGTGTACCTCATTGACATATGTTGCTGACATGGCATAGCATGTGCAATGCACTCTCCACTGGGAGAGTGGAAAGCCATAATCTATATTATTTTCATTTATTTTTTCTCTCATGAATTTATGATGCATCTCCACCACTCTTGCCACCAAAACAATAGCCACCACCTATCTCGCCGCTGCACATCACTGAACCACAATAATAAAACAAAATATAAATTTGATTCTAAAATTATCCTTCCTTCTTCAAATAAGTCTGTAGCCTAGTGAATTGCATAAAGGTATCCCAAGCAAGTTCCATTTGGTTTAATGCAATACCAAAAGTTGCAGACGACTTCTCCCCAATTTCCCAACTTTGAGGGGCTAACCCAGGTCTCTCCTCATTGCATCCTACCTTGCAGCCATTTTGTCTAAGATTTTCTTGTCCGTTGTTTATCTATGGAGCAATTGTACCAGGTAAAATAAAGGCTAGGCAAACATTTGAAGTTCATCCCAGAAACTGAAAAATGTATGATTTCTCTCTGAAAACTATGCTTGAGGAGTGAGTGAAAAGTCGGAAGGGACTATATGAATAGGACGAATGTAGGGGGAAGGTAGGGTGATAATGAAATAATAATAAGGAGAAAGAAGAAAGTCAATATCTGGTATTAGCTCTTGGTGCTTCAGTGGTGGAAAGAGATGAAGGCTTCTCACTGGGGAAGAAGAATGCCATAAGCCGCAAAAGTTTTTTTTTCGTTCTTTTAGTTTTGATTTTTTCTTCTTTGATGATGTGTATTTTTATTATTGGCTCTATTTTTCATGTCATGGCAAGTGGCTTTCACGCTCTGAACCTAATCTAGAATTGTGCAATATGTGTTCAATTGACACAGTTTGAATATAGTTGAGGTGTTCAATAGGTATAACCCTTACTTCAGGTGTTTTAAGTGAAAAATTTGGAAAAGTTTAAGGGGCCGCATATGTATCCTTTTTTTATCTTTTATTTTGCAGGGATGTGGGGGATAATACCAAATGCGGTGATACAAGAACAACGAAACCAGATATATTCAACAAAGCTATCTGCCAATTGATAATGAATTCATAACAGAACTGATCAGTAACATCCTTCCATAAGGTGGATGCATGTACTTTAATGCTCGTAAAATGGACATGTGGTAAAAACTTGAATTTCTGACAACCCCATCAATGTCTTAACCCTGTTAATAACTTGAAAATAACCTTCATTAAGAAACATGAAAAATTCCAAGAAAGTCCTTACCACGATGTCTTTACAGCTAGCATCCATTGGCATAATATTTTCAAGAGCACGAGCATCTAAGCCAACAACCGATTGAAGTTCATATGCTCGTTGTTGTAAATCTGTTGAGTTTGATGCTAACAACTCTTCAATGAATGATTGACACTGCATTGAGCCAATACTTCAGCACTCTGGAATTTTTATTGAGGTTAGGAAGAAAATCGAGCATTGAACAAGAAATTCCAATACATTGTATTTTTTCCTTTCCCCTGTTTTTAGACATACAACAACAACATACCCAGTGAAATCCCACAAAGTGGAATCGGGGTAGGGGAGAGTGTATGCAAACCTTCTACCTCTTGGAGGTAGACAAGCTTCCGAAAGACCCTTGGCTCAAGTGAAGCAAATCAAAGTACTAATGGAAAAGAAAAACGACAGCGAAAAACATAACTAATAGAAAAGCAGTGTGAAAGTTATACAAGGAACCATCACATCAACAACAAGGTGCGATCACCTAAACATAGTAAATGATAACAGGTATCATAAGCCAAAGACTACATGAATAGGCTAATACTAAGACAACGCTCAGCTACCTATTAACCTTCTAACCTTATCCGCAATCTCCACGGCCTCCTATCTAAGGTGATGTCCTAGGTAAGCTGAAGATGTGTCATATCCTGTCTAATCATCTCTCCCCAATACTTCTTTGGCTTAGCTCTGCCTTTCCTCGTCCCCAATAGAAAAGGCCCATTATTCCTGAGTTTTGAAGGTTACAGTTCGTCCTAAGGGTTGGCCCCAAACAAATTTCTCGACATGAAAAAACTCCCTAGTCCATCCTTTATTATTAAATCTGATTCTTTTTACTTGCACATCTGTTGCATATAACCGAGAGAGAAGTTTGAAGGTATGTTTTCCCTTCCCTAACTTCATGTTATTTCCAGAGACATTCAAAACATAGATAATCTCACAAATTCTTTTCTGATGAAACCTAAAATTCGCCTTCATTATCTTTTAAAGCTAATATACCCCCAGGTTAGTGGTTTTCTTTTGGTTGTTGATAAAGTTGGTGGCTCATTTTATTAATAACAGCAAAAAACTCAAAAAGAAGATACAAGTAAAGGGAGTTGGGTCTTGGTGCCTTACATTACTAATCCTTCTATTTACTGTATGATGTCAAGGTTTTTCCACCATCACATCCTCTCTCACAGTAAATGAGGTGGGAAAAATGAACAAATAATTTTTATCCCGTCCCCTGTCCATTGATTTACAGACTTTAGTGAAGTGATACTTAAGACATTTACTCTCCTTGTTAGATAGTATGGAGATGTTCTTCAATCTTCCTTTCTAAAGTATATATCTTTTTTTTTCCCAGACTGTGTCAGGTACCCACTATGGGACCCCGACTTACCCGGATTCCCCATTTAAGGCCTATTAAAGGGGGAAAAGCTCCTAACAAAAAAAAATCTCAGGGATTGAACCCGAGTCCTTTGGCTAAGGGTGGAGGCATCCTATCTTATCCCATCATAACCATTGGTGGTAGCAGTTTCATTTTAAATAAGAAAGCAATCAATCAATATGCCTCAATTCCATAAGAGGTTGAGATTGGCTGTATGAATCCTCTGTCCATCCCACTCTAGTCTGGCACATTTCATTCCAATATTAAAATGATCTGTTATGGAAGGCAATACGATTCTTTAATTCCATGGGAGAAAGACAAAGATAAATCATAAAAACGGTTCATTCTCACTTTCTTGCCCACACGAAACTCATTTGATTAAGATATAACTTTGAAGTGTTAAGCTCCTCATCAGCAATAGAACATTTGGCGGGTGGTTCTACCAGAAAGAAGAAATAACTAAAGAATTTGCTTTATGATTCTAAGAATTTATATTTAATGGTAATCTGAACTTCCTACCGCCATTAAACTAAATTAAATCAGATGGTTATTCTCCCCAACTTGTTTGGGACTGAGGTGTATTTTTTGTTGGTAGTGATTATTCTGCATCTGTAGAAACGGATATATTTTTTTCTCCCTTGCTAAGAACTTTTTATTCTTTGGCAGGAAACATGGGAATTTATTCAAAATGGAACCAAAAGGTGCAGATACATCACATACCAAAAGGTACAATATGGGGAGTCGGGAAAATAAACAAAAACCTATCAACCTAACTGATGGGATAGACACGAGTATCTCTAAATCAATCTTGTCTAAAGGGGGAAAAAAAAGGCTAACTGACCTGGCTCGAAAGGTAAATTTACTTACCTCAGGCAACATGTCCACTTTCCTCCCAGCTGCTATTTCAAATGAATATACTTTCATAAGTGCTGATACTGCATATGCCTAAGACAGAGGAAAAGACAATCCATAAGGAGTTCAAATTTGAAGAACTCAGCAGAGAAGATTTTGTATAGACTTTTAACACTCTACATAAAGATTACAAACAACCTGGCAAATAATTTGACTGTAACAAATAGGTTTTCCTAAATGTGGAAGAACCTGATGCAAAAAATGCTACTTGCCAAGAATAATTTCACTTGTTAACCAAGAATATAAGTTGTAGAAGTTTATCAAAACTCTATCCGTCTTCACACATATTCTCCTGTATTTGAGCAAATATAAGAATTTCCTAGTTCCATAAAAGTAAAGATTTAACTTCTTAGCACCAACTTTACACATGCTTTGTCTGCTACAAGTCTTTTCTTCACAATGGCCCCCAAGGCTTTAGTCTAGTGGTCAAAGTGCAATGCATGATGTTCAGGTTAGGTGCATGTCATAGGTTCGAACCTTCCTGCCGATTAAAGATTGGTATTTAAGTGGAGACGGATAGAAGGGCAAGGCCATTAATCCGATTTTCAAACCATGTGCCAAAAGTTTCTGAGGAGTTTCTTGGTTATATATATATAATGTAGGACCAGGATATAGCTCAAAGGGTTTCTTGTTTGCTTACCATCTTTACCCAACAAAATAACCTAATCTCTTGCAGTTGTAGAAATGAATAGTTGCCAGCATTTCAGCTTCAACGAAATTCAGTATGCGGTTGAAACAAGGAAAAATAGAGAAGAAAATTGATCCACCTTCAGAGGAAATTACTTGTACTGTTGTGCAATTTCCTTTTGCTTGTCTCGACAAATGACCAAAGAACACATAGTAATGGATAAAAAAATCCATCAAATCACTTACGTATATGCAATAAATTACTCATATTTTAACCTGACGTTATGGAACCAACTTGCAGCGTTAACAAGTACCTACAAGGCTCTTTAGGAAAGTCAATTTAGCCTTCATGCTAGTTACAATAATTGATAAAATATGGTATTTATCGTAATGATATCAAAAATCAATTACAAAGAGCGGATTCGTACTATCCTGTTAAACAGCCGAGTTGCCGACCACCTGAGTACCTTCTGATACAAAAGGTACAAGACAGCAGGTCTTCAGATACACCATTATGAAAGAAAATAACTTTTAAAACACGCACTATTGTGAAAGAACATCACTTTCGGATATCTAAACACATAATTCTACAACCTGATGTCCTGGACAATCATACCAAAACATGGGAGCTATCCTCCCATGTTGCTCAGATCAAATCCTCTCAAGTGTGTCTAAATGGCAAAGAGGGTTCACAACTCTGAAAACCAGAACGTTGAGGAAGCTTTGCAATTGAACCTCACATACCTTGACCGTGTCATCAGTAGAATGTGCCTCAGCAATATCACTTATTTTCCCTGTGATATAAGAGGCAGAATACTTCCCATCAGCAGTACCATACTCCCCCAAGACCCAGCAAATAACCTGCGCTTCACAAAGTTATGAGTTAAGCACCAGAAGAGGTAAACTGAGAATGTTATATACACATGACATGAGCCCTGATCAGAACATCATTTTGTAACTGCAAGTAGGAAGAGAAAGATGGAGGGAGGGGGAGAGAGGGAGACGACTGGTATTGGAAACCTGAAGAAATGCAGAGGGAAGTTTTGGCTCTCCCATGATACTCAAATATGACTCCACCTGCAACCAGTCAATGTGTTATCTGTTAGAAGTGCAAAAACAGGATAAACGAAAACAATATCTGCTGCGCAATTATTTACAACACGAGCAAGATGAAGAGAAAACATAATCTTATCCAGAATCTGCAACAAGAATATTTCAAATTTTCATCTTGCCACGACGGAGAAACAAGGAAGTAATCACACAATTTAAGTTACTCACAAATCAGAATAACAAAACAACCACTATCTATCTTATTCTCAGGCTACCAGAACAGGAAAAAAAACTAACAAAGTAACCGATGATTCCTTCTAATGCTGATAGAATAAAACCCCAAAAAAGTTCCACTAAAACAATCGTAGAAACTAATTTACATCAGGCCCCTCAACAACCAAAAACCACCTTTTGGTAAAGAATAAACTATACCACTTACATGAAAATACGAAGACAAGCCACCAGTTTCTAGCATAATAGCTATTTAAGCATATCTTCTCCTTATTTCTTTTCCTTTTTTATTTTGACAAGTTAATACTAATCAGAACGTTTCTTTTCTATCAGTTTGTTTACTTAGTTTTGAGAAGATTCTATGAAAGTTATGCCAGCTCTTAGCCTTCTAAAAGTTTCCATCTGTGAGAAATAAAATATATTTAAGACATTAAACAGGCTCAGGATAGTAATGTTTTTTTACAGATAAAGCAAGGTAATCATGAATGCATGGGGAAAAAGCATATGCAAGAAGTATTCCAAAAGGTAGGCACAGGACAGCAATGTTTGTCATAATGATCAGTATCCCTTAAAGCCAAAAGTAACCCCGTATCAATAGGGGGATATTCTAGTCCTTTGGGATGAAACAATATGGAAATGCAATGACTCAGTCCCAGGAAGCTTCGCAATCACTTGCTTCTTTGAGAACCTACAAGAAGAATTCAGTTGGTCATATACAGTAACGGTGTATCTGGGCCTCGTTCAAATGCAGAAAGGACTGAGTTCTGGCAGGAATTGGGATCAGTCAGAGGCACGGGGAGTGGTCAATGGGTGATTGGAGGAGACTTCAATGCCTGTAGATTTGAAAATGAGAGGACCAACTGCACAAACAGATCCATAGCTATGCGGGAATTTTCTGATACTATAATGGACCTGTAGTTCATAGACCTACCTCTTCAAGGAGCTCTTTTCATCTGGGCAAGGGGGGAAGACACTCTCAAGCTTCCAGGATTGACAGATTTCTCATTTCAACTGAATGGAATGAAAGCTTTTAAGCAAACAGACCTCTCTGGAGCACTCTCTGATCACAAACCTATCCTTTTAGAGAGCGGTAATGGGACACAAATCCTTCTTACTTTGAATTTGAAATATGTGGCTGAAGCATGAAAGTTTCCTAGACATGATAAAGAATTGGTAGCAGAACTATGTGATCAATGGTAGCCCAAATTTTGTTCTGGTTCAAAAACTGAGAAACCTCAAGAAGGAAATTAGCAACTGGAATACTGAAGTCTTTGGGAAGTTGGATGTAAAGAGAGACAAGGCCTTGGAGGAGCTTTCCATGCTAGATAAGGCTGCTGAAAACAGACCCCTATCCCAACCTGAGAAGCAGAAGGCTGTCAGCTTGAAAGTGGAATTTACGGAGCTGGCCAAAGCTGAAGAAATATCTTGGGAGGCAAAAATTAAGAGGTTTATGGATGAAAGAAGGGGACAGGAACACAAGATTTTCCAAACTATTGCTAGCTCATACGGAAGGAATAATGGCATTGACAAAGTCAGACTGGACACTGGTCTAACGGAGGATAAAGCGGTGATCAAAGAAGAGATTCTGAATTTTTATCAGAACCTTTATACTGAGAATGAGGCATGGAGACCCAATGCTGGCTTTGATGATGTTGCCAGAATCTCAAGAGAACAGAGTGAGCTACGAGAGAGTTTTTGAGGAAGATGAGGTACATGTGATTCAGTCGTGTGCACCAGACAAAGCGCCTGGCCCAAACGGATTTACTATGGTTTTCTAGCAAAAGTCATGTGACTTTATTAAGCCAGAGGTAATGAGAGCCATCGATCATTTTCACCAGCAATGTTATATGGATAAATCTTGCTATGCCTCTTTCATTGCTCCAATTGCCAAAGAAAGGGGGTTGTTGAGATTAGAGATTTTAGACCTAAAAGTTTGATTGGTAGTGTATAAGATCCTAGCCAACCTACTAGCAGAAAGGCTGAAGCTGGTAATGGGGAAACTAGTCTCTAATCATCAGAAGGCCTCCATCAAGCATAGGCAAATTACTGATGCAACTGTCAATGAGGCCTAGATTGGAGGTACAAAAGTGGTGAGCCTGGTATCATGTGCAAAGTGGATACAGAAAAGGCTTTTGATCAGCTCAATTGGACTTGTTTATTATCTATCCAAATGAAGATGGGGTTTGGGTAGATAGATAAAATGGGTAGAGTTCGGTAGCACAACAGTGAAATACTCAGTAATTGTTAATAGAGGGCCTGAGAAATTCTTCTCCCCACATAAGGGATCAAAGAGCATGATCCACTCTCACCATTCCTATTTATTCTAGCCATGGAAGGTCTCAGTAATAAGCTAGAAAGGGCTAGACAAATGGACTGGATTCAGGGTTTCAGGGTTGGTTCTAATGCTGGGACCACAGTCAATGTCTCCCACCTGGACTCCCACTTGTTGTATGCTGATGATACTTTAATTTTCTGTGAGGCAGACAGATCACGAATGTTCTATTTGAACCTGACCCTGCTACTTTTTGAGGCTCCATCAAGGCTACATGTCAACAAGCTGAAAAGTATCATTTATCCAGTAAACAATGTGCCTATATGCTGGGACCACAGTCAATGTCTCCCAACTGGACTCCCACATGTTGTATGCTGATGATACCTTAATTTTCTGTGAGGCAGACAGATCATTCTATTTGAACCTGACCCCGCTGCTCTTTGAGGCTCTATCAAGGTTACATGTCAACAAGCTGAAAAGTATCATTTATCCAGTAAACAATGTGCCTAACTTAGAAGAGGTATCCGGTATTTTGGCATGCTCCATTGGCTCTCTCCCTACAACCTATTTATGTCTTCCACTGGGAGTCAAATACAAGAACTGTGAGATGTATGCAATATCTGTCTATGTGGAGGGGTAGGCTAACCCTCATCGACAGCTTTCTTGGTAGCATACATATTTCATGACTCTATTTCCCATTCCTAAGCAGGTGGAGGATGAGTTAGACAGAATCAGAAGGAAATTCTTATGGGGAGGAAACAACAGCTCTCACAAGTTTCATCAGCATCAGAGATTAGGGCATGCATAAAAAGAGTATGCTAATTAAATGGTTATGGAGGTATGCTACTACTGACTCAAGCTCTGGAAAACATGGGTGTTGGATAACTGGTGCTCCAAAAATGCACATGGGGTAGGACCATGGAAATACATCAGCAATTTATCACTCATAGTGGAATTCCCCACAATTTTCCAGATTTCTCATGCCAAAGACTCCTCCATAATGACAACAGAAGAGGCAACAATTGGGACATTCACCTCAGAAGAGCTGTACAAGATTGGAAACTGGGAAGTCCACTGGACCTACTAGCTAGGGTCGAGGAATATACCATTGTGGAGAATCCACCTGACATTTTGAGGGGGGGAACAGAAACAACTTCACAGTTAAAGAGTGTTACAAGCAGTTTAGTTTGCAGAATCAAGATTCTGATATCTGGTCGTGGAAGTTGATCTGGAAGACCAAGCTCCCAAACAAGGTTACCTGCTTCAACTGGTCTTTTTGAATTGAGCTTGCCTAACACTAGATAACTTAATAGAAGAGGCTTTCAATTGGTTAACAGATGTTACATGTGTAAGGAAAGCTCAGAAAATATTAATCATTTCTTTTTGCATTGCCTAGTAGCTACTTATCTTTAGAACATGTTTTTTTGCCTCCTAGGCAAAATTGGATGCTTTTTGTAAATGAAACACATTACTTCATCAATAAAAAAAAGAAACAAAAATGTTGAAAAGACATACAGCTGATGATCTCAGCTGGCTATCTGCAGTGTCATCTTCTTCTCCAAATCCCTCAGCAATCAGCCGCATCAAGTTGTGGGCAACCTTTATATTCACTAGATCTCCTGCGTGCTCAAACACTTTATTCATGGTCTGTAAGCACATCAAAAGCATTGTAGTTGGTACAACAATAAAGGAAATGCTATGGAAAATTAATTTGCAAAACTAAATTGACCTGGATAAACCATTGATTGCTCGGTGCAAACTGCTCAGCAAGTTCGACACATCTGGATGCTATCTCAGTTTTAGAATGGTTATCATTTATACTCATCATGTAATCAATCATACGGTCGACAATAACTTCTACATTCGATGGCTTTGTCATTTTATACAGCAGTTCAAAAGTCTTCCGCTTCAGTGTGTCATCTGGGTCCTGTAGTAAAATACTCAGCATCATAAACAGAAACACCAAAGAAAGCATCTCCATCTCCAAAGCGTATTGATTAATAGCTACTTCTGTACAATTAAAGGGAGGAAATTTTTCCTTCTTGGGAAATGGAGCTAATTTCCGTTTTCCTCTCAGTGTTATAGATGAATAAAGTAATACCCAGATATACCATAAAACAAACTAGATAACTAACTAGCCATAATTTAAAGAAATAACCGGACTTGTGGAAGACAAAAGCTACTTAGAAGTTGGCTAAAAGAAAAGCCCATAACCTTGTTCTATTTTGTCTCAAAATGTGGACTTTAAAGACTGCAATATACCCGTGTCATGATCACTAAGTTGAATAATTAACTTATTCAAAACCTAAAGTTCCAGCAGTTGTCGCTAAGAGTTTCTTGTTCTGGCTTTGCAGGTGTTAATAAACAGACGGTCCAAAATTTAGACCTTAAGAAGAAAATTTAGTTTCTACTGCATAAGAAAGGAAAGAACCAACGTACCAATCAAAAAGAAAAAAGCAAAGAAGCGAAGTCTACATGATTTCATGTCTGTCTTTTGCATTCACCTTCGGAAGTAAGCCCATACTAGTAAGCAACGAAATTGAGTACTCTATAAAGATGATCAAAAGTACTCCAGATTTTACGTCAATTTGAAGTAATAGAAGAAATCAGGGGGTACCTAGAGGCTCCATTCTATTTACACGTTGTAACATAGGTCTATTGTTTCTTTTGGTGGCACCACCTTGGTCTTCTTTGAATTAACGCATATGTCAAAAAAGGGGGAAAAAATGAAGTAAAAGAGACTAATTATTGCTCTTACCCGCATTTGTTGATTGAAAAGCACCGAAATGCTATAACTTATATTATGTTTGACATGATACAGTTCAAAAGAAAGAAAAAAAGGCATGCAATCGCAAATAAAGGTGTTGCAATGCTGAATCGAATACCTGAACGGTCTAGCAATATATTGCAGGCATAAACAGGAAGGACAAGCCAACATTGTCGTGGCTCCATAAATTGAAATATTCTTTGTTTAGAGCAAACCTGAGAAAGAACATTTCTTACCTCTAAACAATCAATCACGGCCAGTTGGTGCTGCTCAGCAATTTCTGAACTTATCTTTATTAATCTACCAAGCGCATCAATCCCCAAGTACTTTAGATTATGGCTATCATTCTGTGCACCAGGTAACTTTGAACAAAATTAGCTTCTAACAAAGAGGCAACCCCACTGCAACAAAAAGTACGCACAGCAGGATGAAGAAGACGAACCTTCAAAAATTTGGCAACTGCTTCTGCCGCAGTTTCTAAAACCTTGGGGTTAGGATGTATTGAGGAAACACAGCATATGCACTCATATAGAATAGCATTTCCTATATTACTTGACGAATCACTCTTTCTCATAATGTCACCAACAATTGTATACATTTGTTCACTGGCTTTTTTGTCACCGCTTCCAAGTAATGCCAGAATTTTCAATAATTTGATCTGCATGTAAAAGAACAAAAAATGAGCTTACATGTCAAAAAATGGAACAGAAATAGACAATGGAACAGTTCAAAAATCTCTACAATCAGATAATTAAGAAGATCAATGGATAAACACTGATCAAATCTGATGGTTACATTCCCCATCAGATTGCTTGCACTACTTTATTCAGTAAGCTACTGGTCTTTCCTATACAAGTTAGACACTGTATTAAGCCAACAAATTGACAACTTTTCATGTGATGATGTGAATATCAAAGCCTTTTACTTTTCCTCTCAATTGTTCTTTGTATCAGACTAGTATTACATTTGATTAAAGAAATAAGCAGCATGTTTTTTTCCCTCTCAATCCATGACAAATGAAGAAACTAACATTAGGTTTGGCATAAAAAAGGTAAAGGAAAGAAAAAATGATTGGTCCTAGTTCCAGAGGGGGAAGAAACTGTGAAAGCTGACTTAGAGGGGTCCTAGCCTCCTAGTTTATCTTTCTCAATAACTCGTAATCCTCCCTTTTTCCATTTCCTCAATGTCAACACTTCTATTTCCACCCAAAAGAAAGCATAATGTAATTGCATTTTTATAATGACATACAACAACATACCCCGTGTAATCCCACAACTGAGATCTAGAGGAGAAATGCTATGATTACTAGTCTGGAAGGATAAGCGAGACAACCTTCTACTGCCTACCAATCCTCTACCCTAATCTGTGTCCTCCACAACCTACTAACTAAGATCATATCCTCGGTAAGCTACAACTCCTTCATGTCTTACCTAATCACTCTCCCTAATACTTCTTCGCTCTACCACTACCTTGCCTGAAACCATGCATAGTCAACCTCTCACACCTCCACAATGGGGCATCATGCATCTCCTCTTCACATGCTCGAACCATCTTGGTATCGTTTCCCTCATCTTGTCCTGCATCGAGGTCACTCCCACCTTGTCCAGGATATCTTCATTTCTAATTCCATCTCTCCTAGTATGCCCACACATCCACCCTACCATTCTCATTTCCGCAATTTTCATCTTCTAAACATGAGAGTTTTTGATTGGCCAACGCTCCATCTCATACAACATAGTTGATCAAACCACCACGTAGAACAGGCCTTTTATAGTTTTTTTTTTGAAACTAGTAAATGTAGAACTTGCCTTTTAAGTCATTTTGACCTTAAAGTCAATGTATTGCCAGCAAATGGACACGGGTTTACTTGTTGACAGGCAGAATTGGTTAGTTCTTCATCACCTTTATACGGGACCAAGTTCTATTTGTCAAAAATTAGATACTCTGCAAGGCTAGAAAATCATAACTGTGCAAAACATTTTTGCTGGAAACATACATATAATCAAATTATTCATTCAGTTGATCAATTTAATAATCAATTGTGCCTTAGGTACAAAATTAGATGGTGTCAGCTATATTCTCTTCTTTCTTTTTTTTTCTTTTTTTTTTTTTTGGGGGGGGGGGTTTAAAATTGGCTTCAGGTATATTCTTAGATTTGGTGATCTCTACAATTTGATATAAGCCAATATTTTATTCTCAAATATTACATTGAAACATTATTTCACTATTTTAGAGACATACTAAGAAAATTAGAGAACACTTTACATATTTTGAGATTTTGTCTCATTCAACTATAAAGATACTTTTACAATGTAGTAGAGGCTTGTAGAAAGGTGAATTAATTCAAGAGGTAATAGAAAACTGGAAAGCGAAGAAAAGACAATCACTAGTAATAAAATCAAAGAGATTAAGATTCACAAGGAACAAACTATAGCACAAACTGATCTCAAGTAACTCACCAAAATTGAAATACAACAACATACCGAGTGAGTATAATCCCACAGGTGATTGATAAATTTTAGGAATAATTTCAACGACCTTCCTCTTGGATTACCTTTATACAATAACCTCCCTTGTGGTTTAGAATATTACATTCACCTCCCTCAATGTGACTTTTAAACAATAATAGTGGATTCATATGAATCTAGTAGAAAAAAATGCTCTCGGGCATTTTTCCCAAAAACTCTCTCCTACTTTCAAGGAGAGAGAGAACCCTCAGTAGGTTGCCTGAGAACTACCACCCTAGTTTTCTTCTTCCCTCTCTCTCCGGTGGTCATTCCGATCACTGGAACACCTCCTCGCTTCTTTCTCTCTCTCCTCTTCTTTTTTCAACCTCTGCCAAAAAATTCGATGGACGACACCATTTATTTCGCGGTAGGATTCAAATCCTACGATATCGCAAAAACCTCAGGAACAACAGGAGATTGGTATGACTGGACAGAAAGAAACAAAAATTGCATAACGAGAACAACTTTCAATGGCAAGGCTATGGAATGGATTTCTTTGATCTTGCGAGAAGCTTCCAAATCAAAGGGGAACTCAGTTAGAAGATGGAAAAAAAAGATGCCTTTTCAAAAATCTATTGTGCTAGGAATTTCAACAAGTTTGGCAGATACATAAGCTTGATAAACGTCAGAGGTAGAAGAAGGGCAGTGATCATTATACCGGAGTTAACCTTTAAGTCAGGCGGGACAGAAATTGCAGAGAAAATTGGGATATACATTAATAGTCACAAATGTGGGAGGAACTTAGAGAAACATAGACTAGTTGACAACAACATTCCTTATGCGGATATGCTAAGAAGCAATAAATGGGCGAATGAGAGGAGGAAAAGCATATCAATAGAGAACACATTTAAGAGGGGGGACAAAATTTACATTTACGAGGACATAAATTCCCAGATTGAGGTACTAAAGAAGAGTTTGGTGGGAAAATTTATGGTCAGTAAAGGTGAGACTCCAACTCTTACAGAGATTAGGAAATAGGCAAATAATCTTTGGAAGCAGACTCACGGTCTAAATATTTACGAAATGGGGATGGGGATTTTCCTCTTCAAATTTGCATCCAAGACCACAGCAGAACAAGTGGTAGAAGGTGACAGGGTGTGGAAGAATTTTCTAATCAAAATGGTGGAGTCCAACAATAGGCACATCGGCGGATTGTGGCAGACCAAATCCATTTGGGTTAAGAGTGGTGGGTCTGCCAATGCATCTCTGGGCTCAAAAAACCTTCAAAGCCATTGGTGATTTTGTGGAGGTTGGGTTGAAACGGAAGAGGAGACTCACCTACGAAACCACCTCAAATGAACGAGAATCAAAATTAATGGTGATGGCTCTAGCGTGCCGAAGGAAGTGACAATTGACAACGGCTATCTCCAATACACGATGCAATTATGGTCTGAAGCTCTGGTAAAAGTGGCCGCCGGAGAAGATGAAACTCAAATTAAGCCTCAGAGGGTCCTTACCCAACAATCAACCAGCTTCGGACCAAAGGTTTTTGCAGAGAACTCGATTTTATTAAGAGAGGGGTCAGCCACGTGGGGAAGCTTTCAAAACCCTAGAGCCGAACTTGGGCCTGAAAGCATTGTGCAATGCAAACCTAGGCCCAAAACCTAATATGGGTCAGTTAATAAATGGCCCATCTAGCCTAATTAATTCAGCAAAAGAAAAAGAAGTGGAACATGAAGGGCACATGGGAATTAATGAAGGCCTAAGTGGTCTTAAAGAACTAGCTATGCAATTCTTAAAAGCCTATAACACCTGGGAAGCTTCATCGATGGGAAAAGTCGGCGAACCCAATGCAAAGAACCTTCAAGGAGAAGCCGCAGATATGCAACAAAAAAAATTGAACAAAACAGGGCACATGAAAGCGAGGGTATGCATTTGCAAGAAAAAAGAGTGTTTGAAGACTTTGGAAAGCAATGGTGATGAACAAAACATGCAAATACAAAAATTCATGATGTTGAGCCAGTAGCATTGAATATGTCTGGGAACCACAATGAACTGATGAAGAGGAGATCGGGGCATCCAACTGTGTTAACCAACATATCCTGGATCTAAGTACCACTTATGGAGTTGCTTTAGAAGGCTTCAGAGAAGAAATACATGCATTACTGATGAGGTTGGATGAAAGAAAGACTACTATGGAAAACAGGGAAATGGAAAATACAATTGCAACACCCAGAACTCGAGGAATTGGAAAAAACGAACTAAAAAACTTGCAATCTAGTTTAAACCAGCAGGTGGAGGGTTCCAGAACCAAAGGGAGAGTCCTTAGGTTTGCCTGTAAATGAAGGTAAAACTACTTTCATGGAATGTAAGGGGGATTAACAATAGTTCTACTAGAAATATTGTTAAGAATGCACTGTTGAAGTGGAAAGCAGATATATATTACTTTCAAGAAACAAAGATAAGCAGGGAGGTAGAGAGTATTGCCAGGTAATTATGGGCTAGCAGATGGATGAGGTGTGGCTACTTAGAAGTTGATGGTAGTAATGGTGGAATCCTACTCATGTGGGATTGCAAAGTATGGGAAGAAAGCCCAGTAGAGACGGGGCATTTTTCAACCACCTATAGATTTGATGCAGTCCAGACTACTTTTAGTTGGTATCTCACTAGTGTGTATGCTCCTCACACTAGGAATGAGAAACTAGAGTGTTGGGAAGAGGTGGCAGCAGTCAAAGAATTATGTGAAGAACCATGGGTCACATGCGGAGATTTTAACACAGTTAGAATCATGGCAGAGAGAAGAGGGTGCAATAGGATCACAAATGTTATGAATGATTTTTCCAACTGGATTGAGGAGATGGAATTACATGACCCTTAATTAAATGGTGGGAATTTTACATGGTTCAGAGGGGAAAACCATCACAATGCAGCTAGGTTAGACAAATTCTTATATTCAATGGAGTGGGAAGAAACCTTCAAAAATATAAGGCAGGTAATCATGCCTAGAGTGACATTTGATCATAGCCCTATTATGCTACAATGTGAGGACTGGGGTCAGAATAAGTCCTACTTCAAGTTTCAGAATTGGTGGCTCAAAGTGAATGGTTCTGAGGGGCTAGTTCAGAGTTGGTGGAGTGAGTTTGAAGTGGAAGGTTGCCCCGACTACAAGCTCAGTGTGAAACTAAAGTTGCTGAAACAGAAACTCAAAGAATGGAGTAAACAAATGTGTGGAGATCTAGGCAACAAGAAAAATAGTTTGTTATCTGAATTAGCTGATATTGATCTAGCACAAGATTCAAGACATTTGACTAAGGATGAGTTGATGGTGAGGACTACGGTCTTGGTAGAGTTGGAGGAACTGGCAAAAATTGAGGAGTCTAGGTGGAGACAGAAATCCAGGATCTTATGGTTAAAACAGGGAGAGGGAGATAAAAATACCAAGTTTTTCCCGAGGATGGCTACTGCTCATAAAAGATATAACAATATAGACAGACTGATAAACAGAGAGGAAATCAAAGAGCCAGAAGCCATTAAGGTGAACATGATTGACTTCTGTAAAAAAACTCTATACTGAAACAGAGCCATAGAGGCCCTCTTTTGAATATGTGAACTGTCCTAGAATCTCCCAGGAGGAACAAGAGTGGTTGCAAAGGCCTTTCACTCAAGATGAAGTGCTAAATATAATTAAACCATGTGATGGTGATAAGGCACCTGGGCCTGATGGTTTCACCATGAGTTTCTTCGAAGTCCGCTGGGAGACTTTGAAGGAGGACTTAATGCACACAATCCATAATTTCTACTAGAAGGAAACTTTTGAGGAATCATTTAATGCTACTTTTGTAGCTTTAATTCCTAAAAAGCATGGAGCAGAAGAGTTGAAGGATTTCAGACCAATAAGTCTGATTGGTGGAGTATACAAAATCATAGCCAAGCTTCTCACAGAAAGAATGAAGAAGGTCATGGGGATTTTGGTAGAAGAGCACCAAATGGCCTTTCTGAAAGGAAGGCAGATAATTGATGCATCATTGTTGGCAAATGAATTAGTGGACAGTAGAGTGAGGCAAAATCTACTAGGAGTCTTGTGCAAGCTGGACATTGAGAAGGCCTACGACCATGTAAATTGGTCTTTCCTCCTGAAGATTTTGAGGGATATGGGCTTTGGAAACAAATGGATCAGCTGGATTAATGTCTGCATATCTACGATGAAGTTTTCCCTTATCATTAATGGCAATCCTAAAGGTTTCTTTCAGTCACAAAGAGGTTTGAGACAGGTGACCCTATGTCACCATTCTTGTTTATCTTAGCCATAGAAGGTCTCAACTGCATGATCAGGAAAGCAAGTGAGAATGGGTGGTTGCAAGGCTTCTGTGCAAATGTAAATAGGGGAGATGCTATGGAGATCTCACACTTGCTATATGCAGATGACTCCTTGGCTTTCTGTGGAGCAAAAGTTAATCAATTAAGACACTTGAGGACCATTTTAACCATATTTGAGGGCATATCAGGACTTCATGTCAATTGGCACAAAAGTTGTTTATACCCAGTTAACCAGGTTGTTAATATGCGGGTGCTTGCTGTGAACCTAGGATGTCAGGTGGCCTCCCTACCAACAAAATACCTTGGGATGCCTCTTGGTGCTAAGAACAAAGAGGTGGAAGTTTGGAGTGAAGTACTGAAAAGATGTGAGAGGAAGCTGACAAGATGGAAAAGCCAGTATCTATAGTTAGGAGGCAGATTAACTCTTATCAAATCAGTAATGGATTCCCTCCCTACCTATATGGTGAGCTTATTCCCAATACCAAGAAATATAGAGAAGAAAATCAACAAATCAAGAAGAGTCTTCCTGTGGCAGGGAAATAAAGAGAAGCTTGGATATAATCTTATTAAATGGGATGTAGTGACACTCAGCAAAGTTCAGGGTGGTTTGGGTATAAAGAAGTTGAGTATACAGAATGCCAGCTTGCTGAAGAAGTGGTTATGGAGATTTTGTAGTCAAGATTTGGCTTTGTGAAGGAGATTCATATCACAAAAATATGGTCTCCAGAACAATTGGATCACTGAAGAAGTAAACGGTACCTTTGGATGCTCTGTCAGGAAGACAATCAGAAGACTCTGGCCATCCTTTATCCCTAATCTATCCTTTAGGATTGGTGATGGGATAAAAAGCAGTTTCTGGAATGAACTATGGTTAGGGGAAGAAAATTTGAAGAACATGTTCCCAAACCTTTATATTTTGAGCCTACAACAGATGGCCACAGTGGCAAAGGTGTGGAGCCCTCAAGGTTGGGATTTGATTTTTAGGAGGGCTTTAAATGACTGGGAGATTGATAGAGTAGCAGGATTACTACAGACACTAAATGTTTGTCAAGGTGTCACTGAAGGTCTTGATACTCCAATCTGGAAAATGCAAAAGAAAGGAATTTTTTCTGTGAAATCTTGTTACTGGAGCTTAAATTCTAATCAGACAATGGAAATGGAATGGCCTTGGAAACTAATTTGGAAAATCAAGATTCCACACAAGGTCTCAGGTTTCACTTGGTTGGCAATTAGGAAAGAATGTTTAACCTATGAAGTGATACAAAGAAGAGGTATACAAATTTGCTCAAGTTGTCACATGTGTGGGAAAGAGGCAGAAGTTAACAATCACCTGTTCTTACACTGCAGTACAACTGTAAATCTGTGGGACATGTTCTTATGTATACTTGGAGTTAACTGGGTAATGCCCAAGACTACTTTAGACATGCTGAGACAGTGGGAAGGAGTGGGCAGAAGAAGAAGTTCCAAAGAGGACTGGTGGAAATGCATCCCAACCTGCATTTGGTGGACATTGTGTTAGGAAAGAAATGAAAGATTACATGATGGGAAACCCAGCAGTATTCAGAAAATGAAGACGAATAGCTTGAGTCTGCTGTATTTTTGGTGTAGACAGGATTTGGTGGGGGAGGTAGAAAGTTTAGTGGACTTTATGGCTCAATTGTAAAGTTTTGCCCAGATTTTGGCTTTTGAAATTACCCCCTGGGGGCTGTAAATCCTACCTCATCTGGACATTGTGTTAGGAAAGAAATGAAAGATTACATGATGGGAAACCCAGCAGTATTCAGAAAATGAAGACGAATAGCTTGAGTCTGCTGTATTTTTGGTGTAGACAGGATTTGGTGGGGGGAGGTAGAAAGTTTAGTGGACTTTATGGCTCAATTGTAAAGTTTTGCCCAGATTTTGGCTTTTGAAATTACCCCCTAGGGGCTGTAAATCCTACCTCATCAGGTTTTCCAGTTGAGTTTTGATGTGAATATAAAGTTACCTTAATCAAAAAAATAATAGTTGATTCATATGAAAAGAATGTATAATATTCCAAAACTAACCTTCCTAGCCTTATTTATAAGATGTTAAGTTTAATATTGCAAACTCCCTTTGAAAACTCTTTATGCATATTGTGTATATACATAATATACACAATATGACCAGGAGGTCACGGGTTGCCACCATGTGACCAGAAGGTCATAGGTTCAAGCGGAAACAGCCTCTGGCAGAAATGCAAGGTAAGGCTGCGTACAATAGACCCTTGTGGTCGGGCCCTTCCCCGGACCCTGCGCATAAAAAGAGCTTTAGTGCACCGGGCTGCCCTTTTGCCCTGTATATACATTTTCAATCTCTTTAAAAGAAGAAGAAATATGAGACTTTTTTGGGAGCCTAACGTATATAAGAAACATAGGGTTTTCAGTACAATTGTGATTTTCTCTTTATATTTAAGTTCCATGACAATTAAAAGAATTTGTAATGATTTGTTCCAATTTTTCCTTACATACTTAGGCCTCATTTGTTTCCACCAAAATGGTTCAGACCTTAGGTTATTAAGTGCATTTGTTTGCATTATGATTTAA
This sequence comes from Solanum dulcamara, assembly GCF_947179165.1. Taxonomy (NCBI): domain Eukaryota; kingdom Viridiplantae; phylum Streptophyta; class Magnoliopsida; order Solanales; family Solanaceae; genus Solanum; species Solanum dulcamara. The sequence goes on along the minus strand of NC_077241.1, from coordinate 70,356,480 downwards.
GCACTGATTCATCTAAATAGATTTAAATCATTAAGATCTAGAACAATCACTAGCCACCACCACTCTATCCACAATTACTAGCCATCACCTTAGTCACCACCACCATTTTTGCCGCCAACCACCAGCCACCACCACTAACCACCGTTGTCAATCACTATTGTTAGTTGATACCACACCTACCTACATTATCATTATATTTATATCCACTGCCATCACATCCACCACCATTATGGTCAATCCCTACTACCAATCACCTCCACCATCACAACTAGCACCGCTGCCAACTACCACCCAGGCATCGTCAACCATCACACCTCATACGGCCGCCACCATCAAGACAAGACTATTGTCCAACTTCTTAACTTTTTATCTTTTCATTCATATTTAAATAATGGGTTAGGAAGATAACGAAATAAAAAAAATAAGTTTGGAAAGAAGAATTAGAATTAATTTTTTTATTATATAGTAGCTTAGTTCGAATGAGGTCAAATATGGAGATGCTAACTACTCACTTCTATTGTTTTTGGTAGATAGAGAATATATCAACTTTTGATTTTCTAAAATTTTATTGGGCAATCAACTCTTGGGATTGTTGTTGGTTGATGTTAGTAGACAATCTGTCTTAATCATTCCATGTTCGACAACAACTTAATCATTCAGATGTTGAGGTCTTAATCTTAATGAAAACAAATGAGTCGTTGGTTATAGATAGGGCATAATGGAAGAAAAAGATCCATATAGGTGATAGGCTGATAGCGACTCGATAGGTTTTATATTTAACTTAATTTTTCACTTTTATTTTATTTAGTATGATGGTGATATAAAATGAGCTTAAATGACAATGAGGATTCATATAGCCGACCCAACTGATTTGGATCTGAGGAGCAGTAATTGTTAGATTTTTTATTGGGATGAAAGGACTTGAACCTCAATAGCTCAGCCAAATCAGAGGCCCAGCCCTCAAAAAGTAAGATGGTAGCATGGACTTGAATGGCCACTCCAGAATTTAAGAGAAACTTCGCATCAAGACAAGACACATAAGAATACAATCTTTCCAGCTTCGAACTTTCAAAAAGAAAATTCATGTACATAGCAAGAGATCAAACAAGAACTTTGATTGCATACCTGAATGAATGGAGCAGGCATCTGATGATAATCATAACTCTTGGGCAATCTCCGTTCCGCTACTTGTTTTAGAATGCTTACAAAGCTGACCACCAAATCCTTATAAGAATTAACATCTTCTGAGATAAGATCATAGAGAGGACATAGCGTAGAGCCCATAACACCAGGGTCATTGTCGCATAGCCTCTGCAAACCAAAATAATTGTTAAAAAACAACTAGGATCAGTTACGCCATAGAACGACTATTTTCTCTTCAAATGCATCTAAACAATATTTGCATGCCTTTCAATGTGCACGTGCTTCAGTTCATTATCAACCATGATATCAATTATATCCTTATCACTGGCAAATTTCACATTCTTCTCATAATTTTGCCCAGCACCTCAATCCTCTCTTTTCTGATACAACACCATACTAAGGTCATTAATATCCTCTGGACATTCACAAAATCATTGGAAATATAATTTCAAAAATATCAATATCCTATTTTCTCTTCATGGTGCAGCTTAAAAAAGTGTTAGAAAATCAAACGATATCTACCTATCTGCCTAAGCCTTGGTCGGCATAGTTACCTAGTACTTGTACTAATAGTCAAGGTGTATGCAAGCTGGCTAGGGCATCATCATTATCAAAAGAACATAAAGTGTTCGTAGAAAGAAAACTTGCACTATTTCGGATCATGTCCTACTGCATCCTCCTATGTCCCAATCTTGAACTCAAACACTAGTAATTTTTCATAACTTTTTTCCAGTAGGATAAATTTAGAGAAGGGAAAACCTGTGCTAAATTAATAACTTTAAGTGCATCTTTTTTCTCTAAATACTCCTAACCAACTATTTCTTGGGCATGTATTGTTATAAAACATTTTATCTCACTTAAAATTATAGTACACGAATTTCTGTATAACTTATGCTGAATTGCATCTAATTACCTCAATAATACATTTATTCCACATCCTCGTCACAATAGACGCAAGGCAAACAAAAAGTGACAATGTATTCTCGACAACCAATTCAACTATTACTATAAAACACAAAAGAATGCACCTTTCTGAAATTGGAGACAAGATGGTTAACAGATGATGGTGATTTCTGGTGAAACCGGTGAAGTGCCATAACAGCCTTTTTCCTAACAGCTTCTTTAGAATGTCCCAATAAATCCACCACCTGAGGCAACACAGCTGGAATAGTCTCCTCATTAATCAACTTACAAACAGCATTCAATGCAGCGCAAACAACCAAATAATTATCCGATTTCAAGTCTTTCTGAATAGTATTCACAATCAAGATTATCAAATCATGATCCTCATTCAAAAAAAGTGTCACAGCTAAATACCCAGTACGCTTAAGATGCAAATTATCATCGTGTGTCATTTTCACAGCATGTATATACCCAAATGATGCATCGTGTCCTAACATTTCAACATACACTAGTCGCATTATATACTCTTTCATCTTCCTTTTAGGTATATCAGGCTCTATGATTCGTTTCTTGAGGATTTCGATCTCGCTAATCACGATTCGATCTTCTTCAGCTTTAGATCGGGCTTCTCCAATTGATTTAATTAGGTCAAGAAACTCTTTAGACTGTCCAAATCCTCCTTGGGAGCCCATTGCGAGCTCCCTACCTATTGTCTTCAACTGCTCCAGCTTGGATTCTCGGATCAAAAACCTGGATCGGTGATGAATCAAACGGCGTCGTTTGAGGGGTTTAGGGTTTGAATTTTAAGTGGATCTATGGGTAAAGTAGAAGGAAAACAGAGAGAGTGAGTAGTAGGTGAAAGGATATTGATACGGGGGGAGGGGGCCGGGGCGTGTATCGGAAGGAATATGCAGAAGACAAGTGTGTTGGGGACTCGGCAGTGCAAGAAGAAGAACAAAAGACGACGATGAGAAGGTAGAATAAAGAGATACTACTAGTAGATGGTTTGATTGAATAACTAGCACGTGGTAAGCATGTGTGTTTTTTTTTTGTTTTTTTTTTGCATAAGAACCTTTAAGTTGGATTCATAACTTGAATTATGTCCTATACTAAGGGTGGTAAGCATGTGTTTGGTATTTGATATTGGATCTCTAAATTTTGAATTTGGTAATTCCATAATTAGTAGTTAAACATAGATATTTAATATTGAAATTTTAAATTTTGGTTCAATAATTGATATTTAAACTTGTATGATATTCGGTAAAATCATATTGAAGTTAGAGCCGACTATATTGTAAAAATACCATTGCTCTAGTTATTTCTGCTTTCAATGTGGAAGTACGATATAATAGAAGATCAACGAGTAAAGAGTAGCAGACATAAAAAAAATGACACAACTAAAAAGACATATGTGCTACGGAATTAGAAATCGATGCATTCCCAAACAAAAATGGACATCCAAGACAAATTATTACTGAAATATTTGTACCTAATTTGTTCAGATTCTAATATTTTTTCATCAAATGCAATATTGTGTAATAGTAACTAGAAACACCACCTACCACAATATTATCAATAATTTATCATTTTGTACCGTTGATCAAAAGTCAACATCATGAAAAGAGTAAAATCAAATAACCGTTTTTGATAACACCTGTAGATACATATGTATTTGAGTTGTTTATGTTTAGTCTCTAAATTTTATTTTGGGCTTGTATAAATGAACCTATTGATATATGGCATTTATTAAGTAAATAATTCGATAATCAAGAAATATCGAACATCAAATGCTACCAAACTCAAATTTGAATACCATAATTTTAAAAGTTCGCTCCTGAATACCATAGCGAACACTAAATTACTGAATATCAAACTATCAAAATTCTCAATTTGATTTTTGATATTTTATGTTTAGCCCTAATTATGACATTGCTTATGCTAAATGAATGTATTCGTAGTTGCCTAATTAATAAGCATTTCTTTTTTTATTGAACTTTATTTTGTTGAATCAAAATCTTTTTTATGAATAATCACAAAAAATTAATTACACAAATTCATATAAAATCAACTCACACCACAATTACATTGCCTTGAGAATTTGCGTCTCCTGAAGAAATATCAGTCTCTTACAAGATATGTGATAACGATATTTATATGATCATGAATTCTAAGAATAGTTAATTGAATATATTTTTATTTTTTTAAATATGCTGGTATGGACTCACTTTCTTTATAACACATTAAGAGTTGTAGAAAGAGAATAATGAGATGTTTTGGTGCATAATTGGGACACCATTCATAATGAAATTTCATCATATTTATAGTTTTGTAGTCACGCCCCGAGTCTACATTCTAGGCGCGATCGACACTTGAAAATCATTGTTGGTCTCAAGCGAACTCTTGACCTGACTATTAAGCGGAAGACTAAACATAAGTGCGGAAGCTTAAAAGAATGAGCATTCAAGATACTTTAGATAAAACTCATGCTTCTATCTTAAATATAACTTAATTAGGAAATAAATAATATTTTAATCATTAATCTGAAATGACTGAATTGACCTCTGACTTTGTTCATGAAGTCTCTAATAACTAAAGATATATGCTGGAATAAACCAACATTTGCTTCAAAAGAAACTGTTAATACTGAAAGAAATAATTATAAAGGAGTCATCTGAAAGCAAATAAGTCTCATCAAAATCTGACAAAGTGAAGTGTGTTCTCAACTGAGCGCATGTTGATGATCTCAAATACCTGCGTTTGCATCATAAAACGATGCAGAGTCGAAAGACGTTGGTATATGAAATGTACGGTATGTAATACAGATGAATGAAACAAATAAGTGAACTGAAATACTCATGAAAGAAACACTGAAAATAACTCAACTAAAGTAAAGCATGCATGTGTAATGAAACATCAAACTTTACCAATGAAATAAGGCAATGAATGCAATTCTTTAAAATAATAACTTTTCTTTTCTTAGAGAGTTTCTGTAACCGACAAACATCACTATGAACCTCGGGATGATACAATGTTTAGCCCACGTTGTCAGGGCCATCCTATATCTTGTCCTAGAGTATAGGACATAATTCAACTTATGAATCCAACTAAAAGGTTCTTATCAGAAACTGAGGTGAGGAGTCGCCCGAAGCAATGGCACTATCATATCCTACGCTGGATACGTAATTTATGAATTTGAGTTATCTGAACTCTTATCAAAATAAGTGTTCGATACTATTCCCAAAATAATGCAATAATGTTCATAATAGCAATACTATCTATGACGAATCAATGCTCAAAACACCTCTTTAAAGATATATTGAACTTTGCTTTAACTAATAGAGCTTCTCTTCTAAAACTGATATGCTTTCTTTAAAAATAGTCATGTGTAATACCCTATTCTTAAGAAATTGCTTTTCTGGGAGAAATGATCATTTTGCCCTTCTCTGTAATATTTTCATATTTTGTTTGTGATATGAGGATGATTGACATGGTTTTCGATGCCAACGGATGTGATTTTGGCGATTTGAAGGCTTGAGTGGGAAGTTCCATTTAGATGATTGATTTTGGTAAACATGTTGAGATTAGAGCATCAGATGGGAATTCTATCGGTTCCGTTGCATTCGAAAACATCGAGTTTGGTCTAGTTGAATGATGATTTAGAGCTCTGGGACCTTAGTTTTCATTTTGAAAAAATAGGCTAAAAGTTAAGTTTTAGGCCTAAAAGGGGTCTGGAAGGGTAATTTCATCATAATGAACTTTTTTTAGAAATCGAACAATTTCATTGAGTCTAAAATATTGAATTCAGTGTGGTAGCATATCCAGTTTATTTTTATCGAACCCCGAATGAATTTTGAAGGTTTGATCGGAGACTTTGAATTTGAGAGATTACTGGTTTCTGGAACAGGCGTCTTAACCTTTCGTGTACACGACTCTGAGTCCCCCGTTCGCGAAGAGGTGTCCCCTGCTGAGTCTTTCGCAATCGCGATGGATTATCCCATGATCGCGATGTATATATTTCCTATGCCTCGCATTCGCAGTTGTTGTCCCGCGTTCGCGATGAACACTTTTCTTGTGCTTCGCGATCACAGAGGTAAGTGGCCCGCGATCGCAAAGAGCAAATTGTAGTTGAGCAGTGTTAATTTGGGAGAACCCCATTTTCTTCATATTCCACCATTTTCACTCATTTTGGAGCTTAGGAGAAGGGATTTTTGTAGGGATTCTTGAAGATTTTCGTTTGGGTAAGTTCCCTCTTCATTAATAAATCAATTTTATCCATTTTTATCTTTCAATTCATCTTGAAAATCAAGATTTCAAATCAATTTTTGGGGGGGTTCTTCCCAATTTCAAATTTAAGAATTTATTGCTTTCTAACTCGATTCTTGATCAAATTTAATGGGGTTTTCAACCACGAACTCCCCTTGATAGGTAGAACATGATTTTAAAATAAAATTCCAAATTTGTCGTTTTTGTTTTTGAAGTGGTTTTTGAATGATTTTGACCTCGTTTCTAAAATCTTGCAATATAAGTATCGTTAGATTCCTTTTGATAAAAAAAAATCATTCTTGATAGTGGGTAATTATTTCGGGATTGGTGTTCGTGATTTGAGCTCTGGTTAGAGCGTTTGTGCGAAGTTTTGGCCTTCGAGGTAGGTTTGATTATCCTTCCTTGAGACAGAATTGGGTAATTAGTCATTCGTATATTATAGACTTTGGGATGTGATCGTAGTATGAGTTGGGACTATTAATTTTATTGTGATGTCAGTGTAGGGGCCTTATTTGCTATCCTATTTGCTTTGAGAGCACGTAATTCATGATTTGCCCGTGAGAGAGGCTCGAGGAGACTATTTGACTTGTAATACCCTCCCGAGGGGTTGAGTTGGGATTTTTTAGCATACTTGAGTACTGAAACGTTTTCAAAAAAGGTGAAATTGCTTTATTTCATTGCATTGCTATTTGGACTACTTGACTTATCTGATTAATTGTGATATTGAATTGTCCTTATGTGCTTACTTTATTCGCTCTATTCTATATAAATTGGCGGCATCGTTGTCGGAATGTAATTTTTGTGCATGCAGATGAAAGCATTCCTTAGTTTATTGCACGAGTTTGATTAATTCCTTATAATCAGTCAGTCAAACATATTGAGTACACGTGGATTGTACTTACTTCTACTTTCGTGTTCCTTTTTGATGTAGATCCTTGTCGGGGTGTTTCGCGCGACAACTGATCTCTTTAGCAAACTTTGCACTTTCAAATTAGTGGTAAAATCCTGTGATATGGATATCTTTTAGTTCTATCTTTTATTTTTCAGTCTTTATTATTATTCAGAGACTTATGATGTATATCAGATTCGACCTTTGTATTAGATGTTCTTGATACTTATGACACCAGGTTTTGAGATAATTTCTTCGTGTCCTTCTTTTCATTTAATTTGTGGCCTGACTTCCCCTTTGAGAGTCCCGTATGAGTTTTACTTTTAGGATTACACATCAGGTTGGGTGTTGAGATATGTGTTATCATGACCTCGATTTTTGAATTATGACCCCATGCTTTTTTCAAAACAAAGTAATGCATTTGAAAACACTCAAGTTCCCTTTAAACTCATTGTTGCTAATAGTTTAAAAATACTTTTACTTTAACTAAAAGCAATGCATAATATATATATATATATATATGTGTGTGTGTGTGTGTGTGTGTGTAAAATCTTCGAACAACTTAGATACGATTCATATGAAAAATAAGCATGAACAACAATTTAAAACTAGAATTATGTAAAAAATCATAAGTTCAACGATAGAGATTCGCATTCAATACATAAAGAATAATAGAAGCTCAAAATTTAAGAAAAAATAAATTAAAATCCTAGGCTTAAATCTTACTAACTGAATTTAGATGTATGGCGTGAGAATGAATTAGTCCAACACTTTGAATAGCCTTTTATACTTGGAAAAACTATATTCTTTGAAGAACACGGTTGAACCCTAACTTTTCTCCTCTCGAAACCTTGCTCTAAGTCTTGAGAGTGATTATGAGAAGGAAAGGGTTGAATGACACTGCTAATGAACTTAATTGTATCCCAAAATGTCGAGGCTTGTACTTAAAAAGGATGGAAATAGACACAACTAACCCTCGTTAAAATTTATTGGGATCGTCTATGGACTGTAGGACTTCTACGGGCCATATAAGACCCCCCGTAGAAAGCGGACTGACTTTTCTGAGTTTCTGAAATTGGGGTCTATAGACCGCTCTACGGCCTGTCATGTTGAGTCATAGAAAAAGTATTGAGGAAGGGTTCTCTGAAGTTGGTTCTACGGGACGGGACCTTCTACGATCCGTAGATCCTTTTACGAATTGTATAAAGGCTCATCTTGTACACTTGAAATTTCTCGTGGTTCTCGACTTTAACAGTAATTTTCTAACTTTTTCTAGGCTTTTCTACTTTGGTCAGAGTTAGATTTTGTTTTCCTCATATACGCTTTTAGGATATATTCACATGATGTTATTAGAAGTTATATAGTTAACTATGAGCTCGTTTGGATTGACTTATAAGTTACTTATAAGCTATTTTCAGCATTTTTAAGTGTTTGACAGGCTAACTTAAAGTCATTTTTTTGCTTAAAATAAGCCCCAATAAATAATTGGAATTGTTTGGATGAATTTATTTTAAGTAGTTTATAAGTTGAAAACAACTTATGAGTCAAAAAAAAAATAAGTTGGGTTGCACCTACTTATTTTTTATAACTTATAAGTATTTTTCAACTTATAAGTTATTTAAAATAAGTCCATCCAAACAGGCTCGTAACGTCACTCACTAAATAGGATAATGAAGATTTTAATAATATTTGTTATTTGTCAAATCACACTAAAAACATCATATTTTGGGTTGTGTTTTCATAAATATTTACTTAAAAATAAACTCAATTATTTTTTATGACTTTAGACAATTCTACCACTCGACCACACTTGCTCTTTAATAAAATATTTTTCATCATTTTTATTTACCTCTTAAGTTTCACAATTTTGCACTTCTAAAATTGATGGAGTCTCTTATTTTTTATATATATAACAATAATAAACGAGGAACTACGTTGATTTTTTTTTAAAAAAAATATATATAATTTCTGTGCATTTTTTTGGCAAATAAATGATGGACATCTGTCAATTTTTTATTATTTTTTTAAAATAATTATTTGAATCAATTTTTTTTCTCAATTTTTTGAACCGATCCTATTTATCAGCTTTTCATTATTTTTAATAGTGAATGAATTTGAAAATTGATAATAATTTAAATGATATATACAATAAGATTTTACTAGTTTTTGAGATGAGTAGAACTAATCTCACATTATCTCCGATTGTTGTTTTTGACACTCAAAATAGTTGCGTAAGCTCAATATAAAATAAAAAATATAAAAAAAAAATAATAGACTCATATAAATTACTATCCACTCTAATGCTTGAATTAGTAAAATTCATTGTGTAGATAAATTAAAATAATTGCAAAAATATCAATAAAAGAATAAATTCTGATCAAATATTTTGTTTTTAAGTGCAAGTCGATCTTTCATGAAAATTTATGTTGCAATTTGTAATTAATAACTCATTCAATATTGACGTTTGATTTTATGTAAGGTGGAATGTATCATGTGGAGGTGCATATATAGAGTTGAGGATAATTAGATGTTTTACTTTTTGGAATTAAAATATAATTATTGTCTATTGATTGTGAATTGTTTTGGAATTAAAATATAATTATTGTCTATTGATTGTGAATTGTATAAATCATTTCTCGTTTGCTCTCTGAATTGTTTAAGTGATACCTCACTTAGAATAATCAAAGACAAAATATATTAGTACTGTTGGACCCTAATTTGTTGAAGTGAATTGAATCTTTCTGTATACCAAGTTAGTACAAGTTATAAAAAAATAGCCAAACTTTTTAAAAGAAAAATACAATTCTTTTCAAAAAGTGCAAATGAGAGTCCCGAGAAAATATAAACATCTTATCATATAAAATGAAAGATTAATCAAAAACCACACCATCAATTCATTGATTACTTTTAATGTGCAAAAAAAAATTATATGAATCTTTAGATTTTGTGTTATTTGTATTTATAAAAAGCCATCATCTGTTATGATTTTTAATGATTATTGTCTTTTCATTTTTTATTTTCTTTGATATATTTTTGCTCCTTCTATATTTGTATGTATACTTATATAGATATTCAAGTTGTGTTGTGTTGTTGCTCTTTATATGGTGATTCAAATTGCTTTTTTTAATCTATTTTAGAGTTTCTGGGTTTCATGATGAAATCCGCTTTTAATAAAAAAAAATTAATTTATAAGAAATCTTTTATATTGATCAAATAAGAAGGTTCTTCATTTTTGAGTTATCAATAAAAATCTTATTTCAAAGAAGTAGTCGTATTTATTGTAATAACAAAAGAGTATCACGATTTGTTTGGGTGTAATTCATAAAAGAGGTTATAATATTATATTTTTATGTCATATCTTAGCTTTTTTGACCCATCAATTATAAAAATTTGATGAAGATGAATAATATCGCACCTTAATTGTTAATGCTTGAACTTAGACCTTCTTATCATAGAATCATCATGTCAGAGACGAACTATCGCAAGAGGTGTATATAATAACATTAATAAATATTAAAAATTGAGAAATCAACAAGTGAGTTCGAGTATAGTTCTTTTTTAAAATTATTTTCTTTTGTAAATTTATTTTATATTGTTTCTTCCACACCTTACCTCTCTTTTCCTTTTTATCACACACATTCGTTTTTATATATGTGTTGTTAGATTGAGAATGCTTACTTCAAACTATTGGGCATCACGATTACAGACATAAGTTAGTAAATTAGACCTTGCTGGACCATTTTTTGAAGACGCAAAAGCTCTTATCACGATCACAAAAGACACTTGCGAGTATAAATTGAACATATTTAAAATGTTGAGTTGTTTCATTATTTTTGAATGTTGATAATCCAAATTAGGACGGTTCATAAGGAGATTTTGACCTTCAAAATTTGGGTTAATGATTTAAACTTGATTTTGATTATATGCTATGACTGTCCATTAAAGTTAACGCTTAAAACATATCAAAAAGTTGAAATTAGAGAATTTTGACCTAGATTTAAAATAGAATAAATTGTGATTTTGTATATCAAGTTAAGATCATATTTGAACTCTAATAGTAGATTTGGAGTCGTCGTGGTTTGGTAACTTGGAGACACACTTTATGGTTTAGCAAATTTGGAGTCGTAGTGGTTTGGTAACTTGGAGACACACTTTATTGATTGACCATGAGGTTCATAATTAGCTTTTGACTTCGAACTAGTCAAAAAATTTGAAATGATATTGATGAATTTATCTAACCTCATATGATATTGTTTTGAATAGATCGAGTTTGTGTTGTTGGCTTGGAGTGAGGAAAGACATGGTTGGGGTTACTTCATATCGAGATAATTAAATAAATACATTGACTTCAATGAAGATTTCTTAAGAAAATTTAATATTATTGTCATATATTGTGTGTTTACAAAGGTACCATATATATATATGGTGACGAACATATATGCATTATAATTTTGGTACGAGGTATAGATTGTTATAGACATGCATGACTGTAATTTCTTGTGCCGTGGTTAGTTAAAACATTCTATCATTCCAGAATAATGATATATGCATTGTGTTTCATGCTAGCTTGACATTGTGAATTATGTGCATGTTAAATTATAGGCCGAATCGATGCCCCTAAAGTTGGCACCAACTTTCACTTAGACACCTCAACTAAGCTTTGTTCATTTTAGACACCTTATGTCAGGCCCAAATGTGTCATTTTGACACTTTTCGCTGATTTGGCACACGGTTTGTATAGCACGGACATCTCAGCGCGTGAAAAGTTTTTTTTTGTATAATATATATTTTTTTCCTTCTTCTTCTTCTTCTTCACTTTTTCTCTCTTCCATCAACTACACCTTCCACCACCACACATCCACCATTTATCGTCATCCACCCCTCTTTATTACCACCGGAATCATCCATCTCCTTCATTTACTTTTTTCTCCACCAAGAACCACCAAATTTCCACTCTTCTAATTCATCTGTAACAATAATTCAAAAAAATTAAATCTGGATCTAAAATAATTTTCAATGAAACCTCATTTTCATATATCCACAACTTGAAAATTCTTATTGAATAAAAGTTATGTAATTAATTTTATTAAGTATGGATCGGGAGAGTGTGACGTTGACTGGAAAAAAAGTTGAAAGATTGTGAATGAGTTGTGCTTCGAATCTGCGAAGAAAGGAGCATTTTTGTTAAGATCCGGAGAATTCTCATCTTCAAGAAGACGTTTCTATGCCTGTTTTTCGTCTTTGCCCTTGAATCTTTTCAAAAGTAAAGTTTCTCAAAAAAAAATCCCCCCAAAAAGTTGGAAAAAATATTGAGTGCTAAATTTTGTTTGTAATGAACAATAATAGTATTCGTATTGCAATGCTTGATTTAAACATTGTTACATCACTTTGGATTGAAGTATTTGAGATAGAAATTAGAAGACTCCATTAAAGCTCATTTGAAGCTTCTTGCAAAATAAGCCCAGAAATGGTTTTAATAAAATATTTTTTACTTTTCTTTTTATTAAAAAATTGTTATTTAAAAATTATTGGAACACAAATGACAAATGTCATCATTTCATTTGACATTTTACACGTTATTTCGCGAGTGTAAAACACACACACGTTATATTTTGTTGACTGTGAAAAAAGTGTCAAAATGACACATTTGGATCTGACATAAGGTGTCTAAAATGAACAAAGCTTAATTGAGGTGTCTAAGTAAAAATTGGTGCCAACTTTAAGGGGTCACCGATAGGTTCGCCCTAAATTGTATGTTTAGCTGTTAGTCATGCACAAATGCTTTATAATTGCATGCTTAATTTCACACACATATCTTGTTCTGACATATGAGTTATGATACATATGATATGAGTTTTCCCTAGATTGTATGGATGTGGCTTTGTCACTCATGTGTATTGTATAACCTCGAGAGTACACATAGAATTATTGCCACGAGAGCACCAACATGGAGTAAAGGTCTAGTCGTAATCATACACCTTTGATTTAAAACTTGTACTTGTTGCTAGGGGTGTTCATGGTTCGGTTTGGATCGGTTATTGATTAAAATCATAATTAAACCAATTTAATCGATTTTTAAATGTCTAAAACCATAACCAAATCAAGTAAAATAATAACCACCGGTTTGGTTATTGTCGGTTTGATTCGGTTTTTCGATTTATGACTAGCTGAGATAATTCAAATATTCTCTCTCCACATTCTTCAAATTTCTTATGAAACTCTTTTTTCCTCATGGTCCACAAGGGCGAACTTTGCTACATATAGAGGGAAAGACATGCTGATGGCAAATCAAGTGGACCAAAATTGCAACGCAGTTTAGATTTAAAAGAACAAGTCAAACAGAGGTTTCAAAATACAAACAACTTTGTCCATTTAAATAAAAAAATTACATATTTAAACTAAACTAACTAGAGAATCCATAATATAATCAATTTTATCTTTAATTAAATTATGAAAATTAATAATTAAAAGGTATAAAATATCTTTAATTATTTATGAAAAACTAATATTATACATATAAATAGTTATAAATTTTATGTATATAATTATCGGTTTGGTTCAATTATTTATTCGGTTATTTTTTACTATAACCATAACCAAATCAAATATTATCGTTTTTTCAAATTTAAAACCAAACCAAACCAAATATCGATTTTTTTTATTCGGTTTAATTTTAATTTTAACCAGAACTGTGAACAACCCTACTTGTTGCATATCTTACTTATGTTCAAATTGTATGATTGATTGCACAAGTTGTCTAAGTAAGTATTTGCTAATTAATTCTTGTCACTACTTTGTAGGGGGCGTTTGATGAACTCACTAAGCATTTATTGATACACTAGTTGTATTTGTGCAAATTCTGATCCTTGTACTGATTGAACTTGAGAGTAAGCGCTAATTAAGTGATTAAGACGAATGTATTGAACTACTAAATTTCATCCACAATAGCTTGAAGTTTTTCTTTGATTTTATGTTGTTCTTATTATTTGGATAATATGTTTTGTTGAGACATTTCTACTCAACAAATCTTAGAAGCTCATGACTTACATTATCAGATTTTGAGGGTATTTTAATCTTTTTGCACTTTATCTGTTTCAAACTGTATTTCTTAGTAATAACTGTTTTTAGACTCAAGCTTTTCTCTAAACTTTATGTTGTGATTTGAAATATTATTGAAATTCGCACAATAAATTGGAGTTATATGCTATCGCAACTTAGACAAATTTGATCAATTGGTAGTCCTTTGCCTAAAAAGCCCACTAGGTATAACAAGGGCAAAAACGTCTTTTAATGTACGAAAATGGAATTAAAATCATTTTTTTTTAAAAATAAATTTAAAAATGGACCCAAAACTCTCAAGACTATTTGTGCATTTGCCCCCATTATAGTTGTTGAGTTGATGATTTAACCCATTAAGTTTTAAAAGAACCTTCGAGAAAATATCCCTCTTTGCAAGCCAAAATAGAAACCGCCCTCTCTTCTAACAAAAGCAAAACCATAACAACAAACTGCCAAAAATCTGATTCGCAGTTTCACACACATACCACGCAATGGCGAATGATTCCAGTAACAATCAACCGCCGTCGACAGCGTTGGCGGTGTCACCATCGCCGTCATCTACGGCTGATTCGTATATCGGAAGTTTCATTAGTCTGACATCGAAGTCAGAGATTCGTTACGAAGGAGTACTGGACTATCTTAATCCTCAAGACTCTTCTCTTGGCTTGAAGAACGGTTAGATTTTAACACTGCGTTTGTCTCATGAATTTTTTTCGTATTAATTATATGCATTGTTATATCTGTTTATTTTGTTGATGGGAAACTGGAAATGGATTATCGTTTTGTTTGAAAGATTATTGGCTTTCTTCTATGAAGACATGGTTCTGTTGCACCTTCGATAACAAAGAGAAGGAACGCCAGGAAAAAGTTCACAACTAGTTAAAATCTGGTCTCGGAAATGTATGTAGGTATGAGTTTGTAAGTTGGTACATGGTTTCATGTTGCTGTGGATTTTGAAGTGAAGCAGAGGGTGGACACCAATTCTGCACTCTGCAGGGCCATAGTAGTTTTCTAATAATGTTAGTGAATAGAGAGAACTTCTTGGAATTTCGGTTACCTTTTCATTTAAAAGCTTACTGAAATTTACTAAAATCAATTAATCAGGCTTGCTGTCTAGTAAACTAGTCAGAAATGGAATGGATGATTAAATGAATTCCTCCAACTCTTTCATTTCTTATGGCAAAGTTACGTGAAACATTTGAGTTAGGATTTATGCATATTTCACATATGTTCTTTTTGGTTTTGCTGGGCTGCTGCTTCCAATTATATGAGAACAGCTGTTCTGGACGCATACGCACTATTTATATTAATGTGTCCTATGTGGTTTGCCTATTTTAAAACTGGACAGAGGTTGAATGGAAAAATTGAGCAGCTGAAGAGCCATTTATGTAATTTTTGATCAACTGAAATTGACATGTGACAATTAAATATCTAGAAAATGTGCATTGAGTCAGAACACAAGGCAATGACTCATGACTAGGTTATTTTTTGTTGGCTAAAAATCTATTTAACGCAAGCCAACATATTATCTATAAATTGGAGAATTGAAGCGTTAACCTTGGAAATTTTGGTGCATAGAAGCTGAACTTTGAAAGTTCGTCATTTGTTATCTATTTTCAATTATCGAAATCAAACTTTGGAAATACTGGACCGAATACCGCATGACCACCCCCAGTGTTGATAGACCTAAATACTCACTAAAAGTTGATTGATCTTTTCACCTAGTGTTGTCAAAGGTGCACTTAAATCTTGAAGCGAGGTGCAAAATATGTTAGTGCTTCGCCTCGCTTAATAGACACTTCAATATCGTCATCAAGACTCTAAGGTATACTTTCCTTACTAATGAGCATAATCCCTAAAGAGGTGATACTTCACACTTTATCGTAATTGTTTTTCAATTACCCTGTCCATATATTTTATTTTTAGAAGGTACCCTGTCCATATATTTGTTATTTTTGTTTGTAATTATTAGTCTTAGACTACACATACGTATTTGTATTTTTTCTCCATTTAATGCTTTCTTCATTAAAACTCAAGCTTTATTTGGACTAAAGCATGGCATACTTTTTTAGATCTTTCTTGCGCTATTTGCTATTCATAACACTGTCACCATCTAGTCATAATAAAATATTTCTTTACTATTATTATACAAAAATGTGAATATATTTCGTAAGTTCTACAGTAGATTAATATTCAATTGGAAGTGACAAATAGAAAAACAAGCAAGAGCTCCCGAATATATATATATATATATATATTGTACAATGAATTAGCCAAAAGGTAATGGCTCAAGCAACATGTGTGTACCTTACTACCTTTTCCTTAGTACTGAAGCTGTGTGTCGTAGCTTCTAGTACTAATTACGGACGTAGAACTTAATAGTTGAGAATTGAAGCGTTTCTAATGTACCAAGTATGTGTTCTTTGTGACATATAAGAAGAAAACCAACAAAGACATTTTGAAAACCTTTCTACAATTTGACTTTTAGGATTTCTACATAGTTTTAGACGAAATGCTTGCCTTACAAATACAGTTACTTTACAATTTTTTTTTTTTTTGAGTAGCAGTATGATCTCTATAGATTTCTCAAAAATAAGTACAATGAAGTTCAGGGGTGGAATATGACTATCCACCCTCCTACTATTTACTGACACTCTCTCTAAGCCTACCAACTGATATGCTGCATTTTCTGGAGAGCGTAACTCCTGGTTATATATATATATATATATATATATATATATATATATATATATATATATATATGTTTTCTCCATTTGCGCCTTTTCTCAATAAATTCCACACTTTATTTGCGCGTTGTGCTTAAAGCCTCAATGAACCTTGGAGCTTTTTTGTGCTTTTCGCTTTTGATAACACTGTGGTGGTCATGACATGAATGAATTATCATCATCTTCATTATCAAGAGGCGGGGTAGTGGAAATTTGAGAGCCTTAATCATTGCTATACTCCGGCATGTTGGCACTAGAGGTTCCCCTAGAGCTAGCTAATATATCATTATTGTATGCCATCTCATATTTGTTTAGATGCTGCTTCACCTTTCTCCTCCTACTGTCTTATCCTCGTATTTAATATGTCTTGATAACATATAGAAAGGTTTTTCCAAAGTCTACCTTATAGTATCATCTTACATGTATTCTCGTGTAACGAGCACCCAAAAGCTTCACCCCTTTTGTAAATTTTGATCATTGCCACTGTTTATTTCTAGACCTCATTGTTCATAGAGTTCTGAAATTTCTTAAAACATAAAACTAGATTCTTTACTATCTTATGATCAAGCAAAGATTAAATTAGAGAAGCCAATTTAGATTAGAAAAAGCTTACTTTTGACAAGCACTTTGTTAGCATGTGAAAACAAAATTTTAAGTGTCTTATCATCAAACAAATCAGTGTCTCACTATTAGTTGAGAGAGTCGATTATTAAAATCAATCGAAAGGTAGAAATTGGTAAAGTCCGTATCATTTTTGAATTATAGATAAAAAGGTTTGGATGAAGTCTTTGTTTTGATTAAATGGCATTGTTATAGCTATTGTCGATAAAATGTTATAACTATTTGTATGTATTAAAAACAAATGTGTAAGATTCTTACAAATTGGTATCCGGGGTTTTTCCATTTCTTTGACTACTTTATTCATTGTTATCTCTAATCTTATGTTATTTTCAATCTTCTCTCATAAGCTATTAAGATCCTGCATGAGTTGTTGACCTATTCTTTATTTAATTTAATGTAAATACAAATAGTTTTCTTTTATTTCTCTGAGAAGAACCGAGGTCCAATTTTTTGAGGTAAAGGTAAACTATATTCATAAAGACAGTCAAGCTGCCATTTTGCTGAATGTCTTGAAGTATTACAGTTCACAGTGTTGACAAATTTGAGAGGCGTAAAGACGCCTCAAGGTCCATAGAGGCTGTAAACTCAAAAGTGCAGTTAAAGCTCGTCTCTAGTGAAAAAAAGTTGCTGATGAAGTAGTATATGCGTTTGCTTGCATTTACATACAATGCAAGAAGATTTTACTACAAACACAGACAACGATCGTATGGACAAAGGAAATGAAAAAATTGCAATTCTGTGAATTATGAATGAAAAACAATGTTAATTGAGTTTGCGAGCTATTTTAAAATTCTGAATAGAAGCAATGCTGTAATTTTAAGCTTCTATTTTAAATTTATGGGCAGTGACATTAAATTTTTAATTTCCTGCTCTTATATACTAATATACTCATCCACTGTGTATCCTTAAGTCCTCAACATACTCTCATCCATAGTGTTTCCTGCTATGTTATAATTTAGTATCATCCTCTTCGCCCCATTTGTGGGGAGTTACATTGGGTATGTTGTCGCCGCCTTCTTCGAGACGGAGCCCATTGATGCTTAGGAACACACTTCATGGTGTGTTTCTTTCACTATAGTGCGTCTTAAGCGAGTGCAATCCCAAGCTTGCACTATTTGGAGCCTCAAGTGCAGCTCATCTCTTGTCCATTCTAAGTATCTAGCTGACCATTGGGTAAATTGGTGAGGTTGGAAAATTACTGTTTCTAAATTTATCTTCTGATTGATTCTTTTATAATGGCTTTGACCCATTTATATGTCACACTTGCATCATGGAATATTTGAAATCTTTGGCACACTTGTGTAACCAATAACTGGCTTTACACCATTGGGTTTTAAATCGTGTTTATTTTTGGTCCAACTCAATATGAAATATAAGTTCTGCAATTCAGATTACCCTGAGAATGTTTTTCTTTCCCTAGAAAATAAAGTTTAATATGATGTGTAAATAAGTTTACTTTTATCGTTACTGGAATCTAATCATGCGTGGTTGAACTGAGTTGCCTCAAACTGGGGCAAATAGTGAAGTGTCTTCCTCCACCCTTGTGTGAAACACTGTCTTTTTTTTATGGAATGAAGCTTAGTTTTCCTATAGCTCTGCTTTAGTGCGTTTCTTTGTCAACCATATGGGTTTCTACAGAACTTATGCATTAAAACTGTGATTCCCGAGATAGAGGGTTAGAAATATTAGTTTCAGAATGGGATGCTGGCTGCATGCTTATGATTAGTTCCATTTCGGATTTCTCATCAATTGTGGACAGAATGCCTTATTTTAACAAGTGCTCTATTTGCAGTGAGATCATATGGAACTGAGGGGCGTAAGAAAGACGGTCCGCAGATTCCTCCAAATGATAAAGTTTTTGTATTCATTTTGTTTCGTGGGAGTGACATTAAGGTACATTCATATATTTTGATTGCTATAGAAATCTCACTTTTACATTTTGTAAAGACACTCAATGCAGTCTGTTTAACGTGGTGCTACTACTTTTGACTGTATATGCTCATTCCAAAATATCTGTGCCTAAATTTCGTAATTTCTCTTTCATATTAAGCTAAGTGTGCATCCTGTTACATATCATTACTCAGATGGAAAACCAATTTCATGTTTCTACAGGGAGTTTATTGTGCCATGTTGTGCTGACTATGCCTTTTTTTTCCAATAACCGCGGTGTCCGGGCTGGGCCAGGCCAGGCCAGCTTGCGCGCACCTTGACTTTGTCTCTTATGATTCACTTCATTTGATTTGACTAGTTAGACTAGTGAAGATATCTCCACACTGGACAACCTAGAGGGGATTTAGTGCAGAATTTGTGAATATATATTCAATCAGTTGTAAAAGTTTGCATCAAAATGGTGCCAGAAGTACATATTTGCACACAACTTTAGGCTTCCAAAAGATTAATGCAACTGTCTATGCACACAGTTTCCTCTTTACAAGTAACATAAATAAAGCAAGAGGGCCTTTTATCTCCAGTGTTGTTTATTCTGGTTTGGAAGCTTTGAATTGGATGGTGGATCGAACTGTTTTGGAGGGTTACTTGAAGAGCTTTGATATTTTGGTTGGGAGTGTAGGGACAATATTGGTGTCTCACTTGTTGTTCGCAGATGATACTTTGATCCTTTGTGATGCAGTTGAGACCCAGTTGGATGATTTAGGCCAAGTTCTCACTTGGTTTCAGGCTGGCCCCGGACTTAAAATTAATTTGAGGAAGTGTGAGATTAATACTGTTGCAAATACACTTTTTTTTTATTTTATTGAAATCACCTGTGAAAGCTTCATTTCGTTTGATAAGATAATACCTTCGTTCGCCGTTGAAACCATTTAGACTTTCTTCCACCATTGAAGCAATGATTTAGTAGATAAAAACTTTGTTCGCCGTTGATACAAGGGTGTATATAGGGGGTACATAGCCACTAAAATACAATCAAATAAGAACACCTCATAAAATACAGTCAAACAAAGATACACTAAAAAAAAACAAAAAAAAACAAAGATACACATGACAAAAAAATACATAACCACAAAAAAATACAGTCAAACAAGAACACACCAACAAAACTACACGAATGACATTGAATCGCTTGTTCAAGTTTTGAAGTGTAGGGTTGAGGTTCTTCCAACAACATACTTTCGAGTACCATTAGGTGCATCGAACAAGGATCACATAGTGTGGAATTCGGTTATTCAGAGGGTTGAGAAGACATTAGCCGGGTGGCAGAAGAGATATTTGTCGGAGGGCCGGAAAGAAGTGCTCAATAAGAGCACAATATCGAGCATCCCCACTTAATACATGTGTTTGTTTCATGCTCCAACTTTGGTCACAGAAAAGTTGGAAAAAATTTAGAGAATTTTTCTGTGGGATGCGGCAGACGAGACAAGGAAACTTCACTTGGTGTGGGGGGACACTCACATCTCCTAAAAAATAGACGAGACAAGGAAATCTAGGCTTTAGATATCTAGGAACGCCAGTTGGTGCAAAGAGCAAATCTAAGGAGATTAGATTTGGAATAAGGTCATTGAAAGGTGTGAAAAAAATTAGCAAGATTGAAAAGACACTACTTGTCATTAGGGGGCAGATTAACTCTAATCAATTCAGTAAGAGATGCTCTTCCAACTTATATGATGGGTTTATTTCCTATTCCCGGGAGTGTGGAAGAAAAGATTGATAAGTTGAGAAGAGATTCGTTTGACAAGGCAACAAAGAAAGAAGAAGCTGGAACCTGGTGAAATGGGAGAAACTAACTCTCAATAAGAAACAAGGAGGTTTGGGCATTAGGAACCTCAGTTCCACAATAAGAGTCTGCTCCAAAAATGGCTATGGAGATTCAATTTTGAAGACAACACAAGCTGGAGAAAATTCATCTCCCAAAAGTATGTTATGCCAAGCCAATAGACAACAGAAGCAAGTAGATCCAGTGATCCACTTATGGTACCAGACTACCAGTTTATGGTAAATTATCAGGAATCAATGACCAGCTTTTAATAAACACATGTGTCAAGGTTGGGAATGGCCTAAAAACTGATCTTTGGAATGATATTTGGACAGGTCAAAGCCCTCTATAGAACCTCTTCTCTGAACTATACTCTATCAGCATGCAACAACAACCAAAGGTTAATCAGGTATGGGTAACACAGATGAAACCTGATTTTTAGGAGAGCTTTCATGACGGGGAACTTGACAAAGTAGCAAACTTGCTACAAATTCTGGAAGCTTTCAAGATGACCCTGAAGTTCTAGACAAGCCAAGTTGGAAGCTGAATAGCCTACTGAAAACTAAACTATAATACCTCTATAACATTGTTTTGGCCCTGAGTTGAAAGTCAAGATCCCTCCCAAGCTTTCTTGTTTTACCTGGCTGGTGAACACACGAGAAATTACAAAGAAGTGGTTTCAGATTTGCTCAAAGTGTTCTCTATGTGGACTGAATGGGGAGACTAATGAGCACCTATTTATCCATCACAAGATAACAACAAATTTGTGGCACATGTTCTTTTGTATCCTAGGCATCATCTGGTCATGCCCAGAACCACTTTTGATCTACCTAGTAAGTGGAAGGAGATCGGAAAAAGATATAGAGGTGAGAATTGGTGGCAATTGATACCAGCTTGCATATGGTGGATAGTCGGGATAGAGAAAAACTCAAGAATTTTTGAAGATATAAACAGCTCCATCACAATTAGGATGAAGCGTCTTAGTCTCTTCCACTTTTGGTGTAAACACAATCTTTTTGGGGATAACAGGGGATTTGATAGATCGAAATAAGCAAATTGTAATATTGCAGTTCTATAGTTCTGGACAGTCTCCTTTTGGCTCTTATATGAGCTTGTAACTACTCATTTCAGCACTACCTTAGTGCTGCCTTTTGCTATATATGCAAGTTGTTACCTTTATCAAAAAAAAGATTAGAAAAATTATTTCCTGTTCTTAAAATAACTCTCAGCCCCTAAAAGGTGGTGGTGGTGGTGGGCATTAACGGAAAGAGGTTACGTACAAGAAGTCTACCTGGTTGTTGTCCTTGCACTGACCAATTGAAGTGAATTCATTGCTTCAATTTATTTATTTTGTGCTTCACTGATTTTGTGGTAATCGGTTTTCTTTTAGTCAGAAGATCATCATTTTCTCTCTTTGCCCTTGAGGCTTGATTTCTAAGAAAGATATCTTCTCTTTCAGGATTTGCAAGTAAAATCCTCGCCATCTCTTCAAGTGGAAGAATCATTGGATAATGACCCTGCAATTATTCAGGTGCTTAATCTCCTTAATTCACAATAGATGACGCCTTAAACTATCTATTGTAAAATTTGCATGGGAACTTATGCTGATAATATGTACCCAAAAAATCTGATAGTAGTTGCTAGATTTTATTTTTCCTCCACAGTAATGTAATGCCATTTTTATTTCTGTAGTCACGCTGTGCTGGAGTCTCCCCAAGCTCTTCAAATCCGGTGTCACTTAATGGTGGATCTTTTACAGAATATGGCTCTTACCAGGGACCTGCTTCCTTGAACAGTGTGCCACCTTCACATCAATCTGTAAACCAGTTTGAATATGGCGCTTCTCAGGCAACTCAATCTAACATGGGTTCTTATGCAGCTCCCTCTTACCAGCAGAGATACAGTGAACCCACTAGCAGCCACCATGCTCCACAACATTCTATTCCACCTTCTGCTTCACATGTGATGATGCAGGATTTGCCGCAGGCTTACCCACTTCAAGGCCCTGAACATTTCACTTCAGCTGTTCTACCAAAAAGCTTAGCTCCAGTGCCTGTGGTTACCACTGCAAATTCTTTATCTTTAACTAGCAGACAAAGTCTTGCACCACAGCAACTTCCTATGGCTCCTAGTACTAACATTATATCTCCCTTATTATCTGTAACCTCTTCCATGCCCTCTTACGCATATACTCCTGCATTTCCCCAATCTAGTCAAAATGTGAGTAACTCTGGTGCTCCAATCTTTGGTAGAGTAGGTTCTAATGCTTCACCCTTATATCCTGTATCCCAAGTTGTGGATTCCTCATCAGGTATCTTTCCACAACAACTCCCCAGATTGCTAACTCCGGATCAGTTATCCCTTCCTAGTTTTTCTGGGCAATTATATTTAGATCAGAAGGACCTTGGTGTTCTCAGCTCAGAACCTCGGAATCCCCCGTCATCATTTACTACTTCAGCAGTCCAAGCGCCATTGTTGCCACTGCCACCTGCTGCAAAGAAGGTTATTTGCTCTTCCTTTTTTGAAGAGAGTGTGGTTAAATTTTTACTATAATTATTGATATAGAACGATTTCTGCCCTTATGTAGTTCAATTGCCTTATTCTAATATCTTTAGCGGCAAGTCTATTGGATGTCAGTATTAAAGTGCTTGAATTACTGTGAAACTGGTTCTGCTTATCATTCATTTAATTGCTTCGACAAGGGACCATGTACATATGATGCTTGCTTGCTTTCCTTTTTTATATGGGGTTGAGTGCTACTAGACCCTTGCTTGTCAAAGTGTGACGTGTTTGATAGTTTGATCTATCACTGTTTCCTCCTTTACCTTTAAATTTCAAACTTTACATTCATGTTCTATATTGATCTGGACATAGTATGTTGCATATACTCTTCTAAGGGTAAATCTGATTGGATGACATGACACAATAATGCATATTTTCTGTAATCTTGTAACAATCAATGGGCATACATTTATTTACTGTTTTCTGGAAAATGAAAAAATCTAGAAGCAATAGAGAACTATAACTCGGTAAATCTAGATGCAGCTTTCTTGTCACAGTGTGGATTTAAGATGCAAAATCTAATACCTGCTTACCACCTGTCTGAAGCTCAAGTAAGTTTCTTTTTTCTAGAAGGTGTGTCTGTATAGGCATCTGGTGGGTATGAATATGCTGGGCTGAAAGCCTAGCAAATTGATGTAGGATGACATATAAGGCCTCTGACGGAAGAGGATGGTGGAAGGGATGCATTTTCTGTAGAGAAAGAGAGATGTAATGTATAGCATTATTAAAGTAAGAGTGTTGTGAGAATTAACTTTGTACCATTTAGGTTTTATTACTGGCAACTCAAGCTGAAAATATGGAACAAAAGGATGAAGAAGGAGAAGAGCTTTAGTGGTATTCGTTTTGGGCCAAAAAAAGAATGTAAGAGATTGAATAAGGGGGGTTAGGTGGTTGGAGTTTATTAAATGACTGGTCTAACAAGTTAAATGAGAATAAGGGTTTATGAAATGACTGGTCTAACAAGTTAAATGAGAATAATTAACCTATTGTAACATTCCTGCATTCCTTGGGCATAGCTTCTGTAAGATTCTCCGTTATCAAGAAGTTTAGGGACTTGAAGATCCATACCATTTCCAAAAGTGTTTCAAAACGAATGATGCTTGCTTAACAATGCCGATTACCTTTGCTTTATAAATGTTTCTTCCTCCCTTGTCAAAATATGTTTCTGCCTCAGGAAGCAATTTCGTAATTATCTAGCTTATGAATTTATTTTTGTGTTAAACTTTTGCAGTTGCAATCATCTTCAGAGTTTACCGAAGAGTTCGATTTTGTTGCAATGAATGAGAAGTTCAATAAGGATGAGGTATGGGGTTATCTTGGAAAAGCAAAACAAACGGCTAAAAAGATGGACGGCGTGGATATTGCTTTGGTCAATGAGGACAAGGGGAATGAAGTAGGTCATGGCTTGGATTCTAGTGCTGATCCCAAAGTAGGTGGCAAGCATTTTTAACACGTATAATCGAATTCTCGACATGTTATTTTGCATTATATTCCTCTTTACCAGCCTTTGAGTCGTATTAATATAATATGATTGCCATGAGCATTTAAGTTTTATCATTTAATTCTCCTGATTTCTGCGCAGCCTGCCTATAATAAGGATGATTTCTTTGATAATATATCCCGCAATACAGTTGCTCGTGGAGGTAGGAATGGGCAAAATCGCTTTTCTCAGAGGATGAGGCAGGATAGTGAGGTTCGTCTACCCCTCAAATAAAAATTCACTTGATTTTGATCAATTACTATTACACACTAGTGACGGTAACTAACAAGTCCGCACCTTTTTTTGTTTTTGCCTCCAGACTTTCGGTAACAATCAACAAAGACCTTATGCTGGGTATGGTGGCTATGGGCCTGGACATGGTGGGCACCGTGGTGCATATGGCTATGGGCCTGGACAAGGTGGGCACCATGGTGCATATGGCTATGGTTGGGGAAGGGGGTATAATAACTATGGCAGTAGGGGCAGTGGAGGAGGGCACATGAGGATGTAACATATTCATTGGAGTTTCACATGGTGTCTGGTTATGTCGTTTTCTGCAGTACTCAACCCAAATGACAGTAAATCTCCCGCTAATTTATGACATTTGCTGAGGAGTTCAATACCCAATGTTACCGAACTTCCAATTACTACAGTTGCAGGTGTATTAGGAATTGTTATTCATAGCTGGTTCATGTGTTTTTTTGGTCCAGTGAGCCAGATTTTTCTATATGCTTCTTTTCACGATATGTATGCCCTGGTGGGGATTTGAGTTTTTCAATCAGTTCACGTGTTCTCTCCTCTGATCTACGTCGTTAGATCAAGGAGATTTGAGGTGTAAGTTGTTTGTTACTTTCTTTAGCTCAAATTAGACTTGAGGAAATGAACTTCGTCTTCTCATCATTCTCCAGTTTAAAAATTCTGTACTAACCTTAAACTTATAATTGAAGGTACTAGGCTACTAGCAGGTTAATATATCTCTGTATTTTCTCTTGCATTGTAATGCTCTTTTGTTGCTATCGTTATATGTTCGCCGGTGCTCCTTTTGTGCTTATATTGCCCTCTTGGCAAAAGGATGGTGGGGGAATGCTTTTGCCTCTTGGCACAAGTTTATTCTTAGGCTGAAACCATCAATCGACACACACTTAAGGTTGACATCATTTTTCATTTAGACACTTCAATTATAAACACTTGTATTATGTTATTTTGATACTTTTTATATCAGCAAAAGAAGAAGAAGAAGAAGAGTGTAATATACTTGCTACTGAAGTGGCAAACCTGCGAATTAATTGATTACATGTGACAATTTGAGTTTAAAAAAAATAAAATTTCACAAGTGGGGTTTAGAGAAGATAGAGGGTATGTAGACCTTATATTTATGGGAGGTGGTAGAGAGACTGTTTTTAATTTATTTTTTTTTTGCTTAAATGCAACAAATTAAAGTAATTATGAAAAGAGAAAACATAGTGAAGAAAATACTTAGACAAGTTATATTGACAAATGTCTATGCAAACTTTCCTGAGACGGAGGAGGATTTTTCTGCTGGCCACGTGCATTTGCTGACTCGTTGAAATATTAATTATACATCTCATGATCTCAATGTACTAATTTTCAATTTCACAACACATCACCACCATGTGTGGAGAAGAAAAAAAGTTTGTGCATTTACAATCTTTTTCTTGTATTAGAAAGGGACCACATAAAACATACGTCTTCACTTTTTTCTCCTTCCATCCCCTCAACCCCCACCGCCTTGCCAAACAAAAAAAGGAAAGAATTCAAAAAATAAAGTTTTTTTTTCCTACATTAATTCAAGTATTGATGAATAGAGTAATCTAATATATGTGTTGGCGGAAGATAGTAGATATTTCATAAAATCAATTTAGATATGCGCAATTCAACTCGAAGAAACCAGAAAACAAAGAGACACTAATAGTTGGACATTTGTATTTGGAAGTTGGATCTTAAGAGAGCATTTGATTCTCTACCTCTATCATATATATAAAGGAATAAAAAAAGATTGTTGCTAAATAAGTATATGTATTTTGTATTTCACTTCTCATCTAATTATATCTTTCTATACATTCAACTTGTAGAGGTATGTTGCCATCTTGTTTGTACTTGGTTCTTCTTCTTTATTTTGAAGATGAGGGAACCAAGTGTTGTGCTCAAAGTTATAAAGACCAAAATAGCTGAAATAATATAGACCTCATCTTTGACTATATAACATTCACCATCTAGCCACCCTTCACCAAGAGGTTGGGTTTTGCTCATGCTAATGCTAGTTCCTATCAAAATTATTGCCATCACAAAGCTCATCCTGCAAATATGTCATCACCAATATTCCATTTATTACTAACTAGTCAAAATTTCAGAGCTCAACATAAAATTATACAACAAATGAGCATACATCATGAAAAGACAATATTCTATATATAGAAATTACACTCTTAGTTTATTTTTATTTGTCCACTATACTATAAATAAATATCAATTTTTACTTATCCAATTTAAAAAATCAAAAGATAATTTATTACTTAGATTCTAATTCACCCTTATTATTAACTAGAGACATTTCCCAAAACATTGAATTTATTACATTCAAAGGGCACCCATGAGTGTGACCTAGTGATCAATGAAATAGTTGAGAATCATGAGGTCTCATATTCAAATTCCAGCAAAAACAAAAACACTAGGTGATTCTTTTCATCTGTCCTAGCCTTGGTGGACACATGTACCTGTAGTTGGTGGGAGGTGGGACGTATCACGTGAAATTAAATAAGGTGTACGAAAACTGGTCCGAACACCATGATAAAAAAAATGATATAGTAAAATTGTCATTCTATTTATTACTCCTTAAGAGTGTCAAGTTAATACTGAACAAACAAAAATGGACAGAAGGGAGTATTTTGATAGGAAAATTATACAAATGTACATCAAGAAAAGATAGGAGTAATTTTTATACATTGATTTGCTTTATAAAAAATAGATATAAATAAACTTCTACGAAACTAATATTAAAACTTATAGGATAGTAATTCTTTTATTGGTGGGTAACTATAGCCCACATGCAATATTATTTCTCATCAGAAAAATATAGAAACCTGATATGACTTAATATAAGAAAAAAAAATTCTTGAATTTATTTCACTACAAAAATTCATGAGCATATGTTGCACATCCTGCTTCAACACTCGGTACCCACGGGCGGAGCAACCTTATGTTTAAGGGTTCAGTCAAATTCTCTTCGCCAGAAAATTATACTATTTATATATGGTTAAAATAATTTTTTATGTATATACAATAAATGTCGAACCCGCTTCAGCTAGATCGTGTGTCTACTTCTTCAAATTTTGAATCCTTGCCAGTTCGTCACGTATATCTATCCAATGATTCAATATAAAAGTTTTTCTATTAAAGTTTCATAATTTTCTCTTATTTAAACATGATAAAAATAATTTTATAAAATCGAATCATTTTGACTTAAGAGTAGAGAAAGTAAAGATTTAAAGTTATTTACCCTTTTATATCCATGAGATAATAGTAAGATCTGTATACATCTTATCCTTCCCAGATTCCATTTGTGGAATTTCATTGGATATGTTGTTGTTGTATATCGCTAATATATATATATATTTTTTTTTTACATCATCAAATAAATATTTTATCTTATTTTCAAGATTATAATTATTACCTTTCAAGAAAACTTATATGCTCGTATAATTTTCTTTCAACACTGACATTATATATAACTTAAACTGGAAAAGAGATGGATGGAGTACCTACCATGAGATAACACAAATGAGGCTATTAATTGTAGGCTTCTTGTAAGGCTTTGAATTGTTTTGATGTTCCTTTGAGAAGACAATTCTACATATCAACAAGTTCCCAATCACTTGAGCCATAATTAAACAAATTAAAGCTCCAATTCCCAATTCAAAAGCTACACTTCCTGGCAAGTAACACAATTTCCCATCAAACCTCAGATCTTCCTTCTACAAATCCAAAATAACCAATCAAACAAAATTGATCAAACCAAAAAATTCCAATTGGAAATAATAATAATATGAAAAAAAAACAATAACAACATAATCAACGAAAGAATAGAATGTACTCACATGTTATAAAAAAAATAAAAAAACTTACCTTTGCTTTCTTGAATTCAGCAGCTATGCATAGAGAGATGGAAAAAAGGCCAAGGGAAGTGATAATAAAGGAGATGAAAATTGGGTAAATGAATTGGTGATTTTCCATAATACTTTTTTTTTTCTTTTTTTCTTTTTATGGGGTTGTGTTTTTTCAATGAGAAAAGAAGAATAAAGAGAGAGATTGAGAAAAAGGGGGAAAACAGAGGTTTTCAAAGAAAGCTTGAAGATTACTCAAAGGATAGTTTGGTGGTAGAAATATAGGACAATTTAGTGTTTTTGATTTTCTTGAAAATATAGGCATCAGTTCTTGATTTGTAATTAATTAACTCCTTTTTTGGGATTAATCTAATCCCATCAATTGGTCAACTCTTAAATTGTTCTAATGGATTTTCAAAGTTGTTGAAGGAGAGGGACATTTAGGGGTGGGGTGGAGTGATTTATAGTTAACTGAGGAAATGTTTATTTCTTTTGATTTTGAAGAGGTTTTATGTGGGGATGGGGAAATTTGAGGTTAATGATACATTTCTATAATTGGATTATATTATTGTAAATAGATCTTTTGATATTCTTTTTGTTATAAAATAGTTGTCACATTTTATTTTTCGAGAAATAATTTTACTAATTTTTAAAGTTAAATCAGATTAAATTTTAATATTTCAAAATTAAAATTTAAATATTTAAAAATTATACTGCAGTTTATTTTATTTGACTCTCAAAAAAAGAAAATTGTGATTAAGTAAAAAGAAACTAAGGGAGTAATAAATAAGGTACTTTTTGAAATTAAGGAATTCTTAATTTTTTTAATCACCTTTCTTCAATGTTATAAAAGAAGTTTCTATTTTGTTAAACAACATATGCATAATTAGGTGTTATACTACGATGGTTAAAATTTTGTACTCTTTTGATGGATTTATTTTCTCTTTCTAACCCCTCAAACACGTTACTACCAAGATAATTCAACAAATAAACGTATACTTTTTGTAATAACTTAAATTTTTAAATGAGATAATTATACATACATTTAATATGATATTAAAAGAGATAAAAGTTTTGAGTTTGAATTTTATTACTACTCATTATAAAAAATAAAATACTATATACTTGATCATAAAAAAAGAATCAAGCCATTCACAAAAAAACGTATGAAGATAATAATTAATTAAATATAAATATATTATCTTTAACAACTTAGACTAAAATAATCATTCAACTTATAACCATTATAATTTATAACTATCAAGTTTTAATTATCTTCTACAAACAAAATATATTACTAAATTACAGATCAGATTAGGAATTAGATGAATTGCACAAAGACAGAAAATAATTTAATGTATTTTGACCTGCTGAGCTGTATTTACCACTGAATGATGCAATTTTGCAAAATGATCTGGAAAGCAAAGAGACAAAATAAGAAAGAAACCAAAAAAAATAATTAAAAAATTGTGGAATTTGGAGCCCGTTTGAATTGGCTTAAAAAAAGTAACTTTTAGGTATGAAGTGCTTTTAAAATTTTGAAGTGTTAAAAGTTATTTTTATAAATAAGCAGTTGAGTGTTTGGATAAAAGTGCTTATGATGTGAATTTTAGGATTAAAAAAATAAAAAAAAGTAGTTTGGAAATTTAGTTAAAATACAAGGAATATAAAAGTAATTTCCATGGTCAAAGAAAATGACTTTAAGCACTTTGGAAAAAAAAAGTTAGGAATCCTAACTTTTCTTTTTTAACTGACTTTAAGAACTTTATGGCTTAAAGTCAGCATTAGGCAAACACGTCCAAAAGCTAAAAATAAACTTTAAATTGGTTTTAACCAACTTAAAGCCAATCCAAACGGGCTCTTCGTATTTTAGTAGTGGAAGACTCTTTTAAGTGAAATTTCCACAAAGACCAATTTATGGTGGACCCCCAGTTTAGATGCTTACAATTAGTTTGTTACAATAATTTTGGACCCATTAAAAAAATATGACATAAGTGGAATGAGTAAGTTACTTATAATTCTTTTTAGCCTTTTTTTTTTAAGTATTTGAATAACCAATTTAAAGTCATTTTATAATTAAAATAAATTTTAATAAATAATTGATTTTATTTGAATGGACTTATTTTAAACAGTTAATAAGTTGAAAATAGCTTATAAGTCAAAAAAATAAGTTGGGCTGCATGTACTTATTTTTGTTTAAAACTTATAAGCAATTTTCAACTTATAAGTTACTTAAAATAAGTCCATCCAAGCCGACTCTAATTTACACATATGTTGATAATTAAATGAGATTTTAAGACTACAAAGCTAATATGATACCAACAATACTTTGCCTCTTTTCAAATACAAGGATTATATGATTTTTGTATGAAAAAAATTGTTCTGTTTGATCTTTCTGGAACCTATAGAGAGATACAAGAATGAAGGGGGAATTATACTTTGTTTGCTATTTTCGCTGAGCATATTAAATCTTCAATTAATTAAATTTTCACATTTAATATTGTTGCGTGTGAAAGTAATCTTTTAACACAAATACAAAACATATATTAAAACTATTGAATTCTACGGACCAATAAATAGAATGGTAACTCCACTCTGACATAAGACACAGCAACAAATAACTATTCTTAGTAAAGATTGTTGTTGGCATGACATATTGTCTTAGCCTTACTATCCGATCCTCACATGACATATACACAAACATCTAAAATTAACACGAAATTTCACTTAACGTCTCAATTAATAGCAAGACCCAATTAAGCCATTTTGACACTTTTTGCGTTATTTACACGAAACAGGTGCTTAAAAGGCCAATTTTTTTCTTTTGAAAAGTTGCTGATTGTCGAAATACTGAAATCGTGTCTAATAGAGAGAGTATTTAAAAGGGTTGAGGTGTCATTTTTTCTTATTGAATAGAAAGCTGAATGTTATAAATCTTGCAAAAAATTATACCAAAAAGAAAATAAAAGAGAGCTTTAATTTTCAGACAAAATATGTTTATATTATACAATGCATTTGTGTAATATTACATAGGAACAATAGATCCTTGTGGTCTGATCCTTCCTCGGACTTCATGCATAGCGGGAGCTGCTCCTTTTTACATAGAAATATGTACGTGTGCAAGAACTTGTAGTAATTCATACCACAGCATTCCATTAGGAATTGTAGACTGCAAAATATCTATAAAATAAAATACTTAGTTCTCATCGGTGAGTCTTGAAAGCAGATAGAGGCAGCCAGAGCAAAGAAGCACAGAAGCTGCAAAGCAAAGTAGATCAAATGGTGAATGTATAACAGCCCTCTTGCTCTTGTCAAACAAACCGATGAGAAGAAGCATCACGATAACATGCCCGATTTTGGTTTTCAGCCCGCTCACAGTAGTTATTTCCAACCATCTCGGTCGTTCCTAGCAATTTAGTAACATATAGAAAACAAGAATCATATTATGTGGAAAAAATGATTCAAGCAAGAATGTACCTGTATGTATAGACTACTTGTTGGAAATATCTCAGTTTCTATTTATGCATTATACATAAACAAACACTTAAACTTGACCTCAATGACAAGTAAGCATTCCAACTTTGACTACGCATATCTAGACACCTCAATTCACTTTCACTGTGTCAGTTAAGCATTGAAACTTACAAAACGATCGTCTAGACACCTTCAAAATTTATGCGTCATGTCAAGTTGAGTTTCTATGAGACAAAGTGAGGATGATTTCAAGTATTTAGTTGTTAGTTGAGAAAGTTGAAGTGTCTAGATGTGCACTCTCAAAGTTGGAGTGTTTACTTGCCATCTGAGGCCAAGTTTGAGTGTCTGCTTATGTATTATGCCTTCTATTTACTTTTCCATCATTTATGACTGCTACTTGAGTTCATCCCTTCAAAGGTTTTTCTCTCCAAAATGCTACTGCATCCGTGTCGGACACTAAAATCCCACTACTTTTAGAGTATCTGACACACCAAAATTTTTGAAGAGTCCGAACAACATAACATGAGATTCATTGAAAAGTAGGTAACTCTATGAATTGCATCAGCACGGAGCAAGAAATTCTCAGGAGCACCAAGGGACTATTGGATGGAAGAGACTACATCATATAAAACCAGAAAACAAAGCTGCGCATGTGCTACTCAGTATTGACACAAGTATATAGCTCATAAAACACTTTTCAAATTACTGAGACTAACCTTCAGAGTGAACATGCCGAAGAGATTTGATCTATTTGGAAATGTCTCCCCTGAAAATGATTTTCCTTTGTCAAGGTTGCTGATGAAGAGCTCATAGAGACCCATACCGAAGACTAACATAACTGTTCCCAACAGGTATGTATCTAGAGGAAATATAATACATCAGGAACTTCTTAAGCTATTGAAATTGAAACAGAGATCGTGCTATGGTAGAAGTCACAAAACATATTAGAGCAAAGGATGAACATTCAAGGAGGATGACAATATAAAACTATAACATGCATCGGGAGCTACTCTGCATAGTAAATTATCAGATAGAAAGGAAGATACATAGACTACATTTACGAGAAGGAACAAAAATAATAGTTAATAACACACCTATAGCTTCGACAAGATGCACAATAACGTTAGCTCGGCTTGCAAAGTACCCTTGGAATGATGTTATCACACATGAGCAACCCTGTTTATGGAGAAACGAGTTAATTTAATCATTTACTAGTATGTTCTGGACATTAACATAACATTAGAAGGTTATATTTTATTACAAACAAATATCAAAGCTTAGAGGACCTGGGAAATCTTCCAGAAATGTACTTTACAACCACTGGATTACATATTCTCTTTTTTGTCTCAGCACAGGCTTGCACGAGCACGGCGGATTAAAAAATGTGCACTGACTACTAAAACCTACAGTCCATGCGGATAAGAATCGTTTACTGTGACAATTTAGGAATTCGAAAGTGCTTTTGAAGAATCTCTGCTACACATTGTTCTCTTAGGTTTTGTTACATTATATACAGCATAAGCGTTGATATAAAGGTAAGGAGAACATTATAGCCTGGATGACAAGATCTAAAGAAGAGTCTATATGTATTGAAAATCAATGTTCCATAGCTCTATCCCTCTTTGAACATAAAACTCTCCTTGATTTGTCACATAATGTTCCGGTATTACATATAAATGGTTTACAAAGTTAAAATTTTCTTTCATCGGAGTCCAATGAAAAAAGAGGAGATGGAAAACAAAAGAATCCATGCGCTAAGACAACATGAACTTTATCTGATGTATAAGACATGAATATTGAAGAAGGCAAATGAAGCATACACAGAAAAAAAATCTTATTCTCAAACGGCCAATCACTCATACAACATGAGGGCCATATTGACACAAATTAGTTTTTATTGTTCTGTATCAATCTTTGAATCAAATCGG
Source organism: Solanum dulcamara (assembly GCF_947179165.1). Classification (NCBI taxonomy): domain Eukaryota; kingdom Viridiplantae; phylum Streptophyta; class Magnoliopsida; order Solanales; family Solanaceae; genus Solanum; species Solanum dulcamara. The sequence continues at coordinate 70,321,602 of NC_077241.1, read as the reverse complement.
GACTAAAGAAGTATATTTACTATACCACCATGCAATAAATTAACCACATCTTCCCCACCCATGCAATTTACTTACACATTAACTAAAATTTTGAAGGTAGAACCTCTACACTTTCTCATTTGTAAGACCATAAGAGATGGGGTTGAAAGATTACCAACTAAAAGACTTACAGACTGAAGTCTAACTTATCTTTTTAGACTAAATGTTCTACCTTCTTGTCCTGATTAATTGATTGACCAAAATCAATAATCATAGAGGATTTGTGAGTCTCCATCCTTGTGCCCCTCTACGAAATTGCAAGCCATCATTCAAATGTTGCTACACTAGCTAATGAAAACTTTCAGAAAGTGCCAAACCTGCAGTCTCAAAACTCTAAAAGTTCTTGGTTCGAATTCATGGATAACGTTTAATTTGTATCTAATCTCGTCTGCCTTACATGTGCAATTCTTGATTCGTTGTTGCTACCTATCATTGTAACTCTCCATCTCTAGTGGGTAATTATACTGTTATTTGCTTGAAACAATAATAATCCATAAAAGGAGTATATTTAGACAACAGAAGATAAGCATTTCATCAATCACAGCAATACTCCCAGATTACAATACTTTCCAAAATAATATAGTTCTAAAACTCATCAATAAGCTAAGATCTTCCAAAAAGAGTAAATGACTATACTTTTTTACTGATCCTTCTAGATAATTCAGACAAAGTTCAAAAAACATTTAAAAGAAAAGGGATAAACAATACCACAAATTTAATCTAATTCACTCCTCCAATCAAAATAAAGGAATCTCTAGCTAAACTATCAGTTCTTTCAAACTTAACGACTTGAAGGGAACTTGGCCTTACTGATAAAGTTAATGTCATGTGACCAAGAGGTCATGTGTTCGAGTTGTGAAAACAACCCGTAGCAGAAATGTCGATAAGGCGGCATATAATTAGACCCTTGCCAGCCCTTCCCCGGACCCACATATAACGGGAGCACATATAACGGGAGCTTAGTGAACCGAGATGCTCATCATCTTTTAAACTTAACGACAAGAAATGAAACTCAATAGTAGTGCATAATTAAGTAAAAACAAAGATCAAAATACAAAGGGGTTGAAGACTAAACCTTTATAAAACAAAGAAAAGATCCAATCAAGGAACCCCACACTGCAAGAATTGCAAAAAACCTACAGCTATAAATCACCTGCAAGAAATCAACCCAAAAATTTCTAGAAAGTCACAACAGTGAAAAATTTACAAATTAAAAAAAAGCAAAAAATGTCACCTTTTCTAGGTTTTCTTCTACCCCTTTAAATTTTTCTTCAGTAATATGAAGCACACTTGTATTAGAATCCGATTGAATAACTGGTGATGATGGAGCATGTACCGTAGAATGACTACATCGAGCAGTAGATAAAGCAACAACTGGAAGATTAAAACCAGAAAGCTTAAACAAAGGTGCCCATTTCACAAATGAAGCTGTTTTTGAGTTGTTGAAAATCAAGATTGGAGCTTTAAGATTTGTAGATAAACCTCTAGTACAAGGTTTCATGGTGGAAGAACAAAAATACATAAGAGTAATTGTGAATGAATAAGGTAAAGTACAGAAATATCTTTTTACAAGTAGGAGTCCTATAAAAAATGGACTTACTTTTTTGTCCCTTTTCTAAGTGGAAGAGTATTGGCCGCACAAGTAAGCTCAAGTCTTTTTCATTATGCGTAAGAGCAACACATGTAACACTAACAAGTAAGAAAATTGTCAAACTTTTGATGCGGAGATGCTATGTTGGAGAAGGTAGATTTTTTAGACCATTTTGGTTACGGGTTGGAGTATTGGTTAATCAAAAATTTATATATTCAAAAGATGCATATTGCGAAGAAGGAGATTTCGTGGGAAAACTTTGGGTAAGTGATTTTAACTTTCAATCTTGATTATTCATTGATTATTTGAGAGTTTTAGCACGAAATTGAGGTATTTAAATTAGAGAGATTGGGGTTTTCAAGAAATTGAATTAGTTTTAATATTTTGAGGATTGTGAGTTCGTTTTAAGTCCAAATCCACTTTCGTTTTCATTACTAAACTCCAAATACCTTGAGGATATTGTTTATGTAAAAATTTCTGAAATTTTCTGATCATTTCAGAATTGGATTTTTTGGACATTTCGGGTCAATTTCGGCCCGATTTCCATAATATGATATGAATATCATTGGTTTCATATTTTGATTGAGAACTTGAATTTGTATAAATTGTGGTGAATTGGAGTGCATTCAGAAGGGGAAAACTCACGTGGAGTGACCGATCACATATTAGCTAAGGCAAGTGGACTCTTAAAACTCTGTGAATCTCTTAGAATTTCCAAATATACCATTGTATATGTGTTGGGGCGTAATGGGAATGAGGTTACGGATTTAATTGTTATATGAAGTAATCTAAAATGAAACGATGGGGTTAATATAAGACTACGTGTGAGATTGTTGAGTATTGAAACTTGCATGGCATAAACTAATTGTGATTGTGGTTTGTCTGAATTGATTATTCCTCATTACTTGTGTTAACATGCTATTGTATTGGTTGTGAAACACTATGATGTGAGGTATATGATTGTGAAATTAAGGTCATTTTCGGTCAGAGATATGATATGTCCAAGGTCATTTCCAGGGAGAAATTGATAGGCCGAGGTTATTTTTGGTTGGATTATTACCAAAGTCATTTTCAGCGGGATTATAAGACCGAGGTTTTTTCCGATCAGAGATTATAAGATCGAGGTCATTTTTGGTCAGATATTATGAGACCTAGGTCATTTTTGGTCAGAGATTATGAGACCAAGGTGATTTCCAGTCAAAGATTATGAGACCGAGGTCATTTCCAGTCAAAGATTATGTGGCCGAGGTCATTTCTGATCAGAGCTTATTGTGCCGAGGTTTTTACCGGCAATTGCACACATGCATGATCATTGAGTGTGCATATACATATTCTGCATATTTGTGTTGACAATTTGAAGTCTATTTGTGACATTTTGAGTATTTGTATGATATATCTGTGATATTGAGCTGCGATCTGAACCTTATTGAATCGTGTAGTAAGAACTGTTAGGTTGGGCTGATTTCTGTGCAGGTTGTATTCTGGAGGTTCGGTTGAGTTGAAAACTGAGTTCGTGTATTCTTTTAGATTTACTTAGTTCTTCTAGTTAGCTTGTTGGGTACCGTATTGTTTGGTACTCACCCTTGCTTCTACACTTGTGTAGGTTCTAAGTTTGGACTTTGATCACCGTCTCTTTTCTTGATCATTCGAGGTTCCTGGGAGTTGATAGAGGTAGCCATTGATATCCAGCGAGCTCTCGTACTTTCTGTATTTTTAAGATTTACTCTGATTGAGAGTTGAAGACATATTAAGACTTGTACTTTCATTTCAGTTTCGTTATTTTAGCAGCTTGTACATGTGACAACCAATTTTTGGGGGTATTTAAGTTTGCTTTTTGTTTATTATTTATTTATTTACATTGTTTCCGCTATATTTATCGAAATGTTGGATTTTATATTGATTTGTCCAGTGGAAAAGGACATGTGTCATCACACCCAGAATCGGATCACGATAGAAGAGCAAATGATCAAGATGGTCATAATAATGAGGCAAGTGCTATAAAAACAGCACCATGACATAAACTTCATAAAACCTTGATAAAGGTTCATGTACCTAAAAATGATAAAAAAATAAAGAGATCACAACAAGTTATGTCATATCAGAATCGATATGAAATAACCGTTGACAATATCTTTAATATAATGTAGCGCTCAAAATTATAAATGATGACGGGGATATTGAATTCAAATCTATCAAATAGTATCAATAGATCAATGATTGGCCAAAGAAAATACGCAATTCAAGTATATTATATTTCACTTGAAAAAATGATGTTTTGGGCTTATAGTTCATCTACCAAGATATTATGTCAGTGAGTACAAATGGATGATTATGATAAAAATAAAATGAAAATCGTAAAATATAAAGTATGATTGCGCCTTGGAGCATACATATTTTTCATAAAAATCCTGACATTATTGTATGGAGATGTGCTCTCCGGTGGTGGATGCAATAAGGCTTCTTTTAGTTTGACAATATATGAAGAACTTGAATACATATAATAAATGATAATCATGTCTAGCTAGACAGTAAATATTATATGAAAATTTATGAATGATTAAAATATATTAAAGTGATTCTATTGAGTACGCCAATAGTCGTAAGATCACTTTCGATCTCATTTAAAATGGTAAAAAAATACCATGTCATAGTGCATTTGGTGCCCCCGTGTATTCTGTTATTACCATTCATGATATTATAATTTTATTTATGTGCATGCAAAATATAATATGACTCTTATCAATAGAAATGTTAAAGTGAATCAAATAATGATTTATAAATTTGTATATTCTAACCAATCGTGTCAAGGTTTATAGGTTATGAAATTGCAGAAAATTATTTGATTAATATGAAGTCTAATCTCAAAAATATTATCTGCTTTCAAGTCGAATGAGCAATTCGTCCACGTCGACGAGCTCATAAACTAAGTGATTGTCAAGAATGCATTTGACTGAACTCAAAGACTCAACACATCTAAGAGACAAGAAAAATGATATATCATGATATGTTCAGGGATGCAACATATTCATGAATATGATTTGGTCACAAAGAAACATTCTATATCAACATTTGGAAAACTAAGTATTGAGGAGCATCCTTCACGAGAATTAAGTGATGCTTTAATCAGGGGGAGTATAATGCGCGCTGCATTCTTTTCTCCTTAGTCGAGGTTTTGTCCCACTAAGTTTTCTTGGTAAGGTTTTTAATGAGGCAGCTATCAATGCGTATTAATATGTGTACTCTTTTTCCTTCATTAGGACTTTTTCCCTAGTAAGGTTTTAACAAAGCACATTATCTATTGATAAACTCCAATGAGCATTAAATACATCGGATTGTTGATGCCTATTATACAGTTTTCGGGATAAGTTTGAAATCAAGCAGACAACTTACATGCATCTCCGCAAGCAGGTCCATATAAACAACTCTTACAAATATGTTCCTATAATCAGCTTTACAAGCAAGTTCCCGCAAGCAGCTTACAAAGTAGCTTTCTTCAAATAATTTTTAATGACGCAGCAACCAATGCGTATTACAAATAATTATGTACATATTTTTCTTTTGTACATGAACATCCAAGGGGAAGTGTTACAAAACAAGTGGATGTCCATGAGACCCACTTTCACTGTAGATAAATAGGATTTTTACTGTAGATGAATAGTATTTTCACTGTAACTTACGCGTTTTGTTACTGTAGATCAATCATTTTCAACCAAATTTTGCCTATACAAGGCAATAGATTCTGCGCTATAAAAGCATACACACTAATAATATTTTCTACTCTAATTTTCTCTCTCTATCATATTATTTCTCTCTCTCTTTCTCTTTCTTTATTATACTTTCTTTTCTTTGCTATCTATATATTATTACTATTATATCATAATAATAAACAGGTTTTTCAATATTTGGAAAAACAATTCTTCATGCTGAAGTTGAAGTTGTAAAAACAATATTTGTAAAAACAATATTTACACCAACTTTTAATTTGAAGCACAGATTGTGCAGTGCAATAAGAAATGGCCTGAATTGTGACCATTGGATTCACTCCAATAGCAGTTGGAATGACACTTGAATCACCAAGAAACATACCTTCTACTTCCCACGCTTCGCCTTTGGAATTAACCACTGAAGTTGTTGGATCAATTCCCATTCTACAACTTCCCATTTGATGTGCTGAACATATAGGAACTGAATGCTTTTCAATTCTTCTTGAACTTTCTTCTTTCACAAACCTCTCAAACTCCTCCAAATTTGCTTCTTTAACCTTCAAACTCCTCCCTTTTCCATGCTGAGTTCCAATCTCTTCTGCACCAGCAGCTGCCAAGATTCTTAGTGTCTTCTCTAGGCCTACTTTTAGATTTTCTTCATCAATTTGATCCAACTTGTAAGTTATTGAATATGGTGAAAATGCTTCCCCTGATCCCATGTCTCTTGCCAACGTGAAGATATATGCCGTTCTTGAATATTTGCTCATCCTCATCTTGATATCTAGCCCTGAAACCCATGGCATTAGTGCTGAAAACATGCCAGGGTGCAATCCCGGTGTCTGTATGATTGCACCATATCCTGATCCTTCGAAATTGGCCACGACTTTAGACATTGCTGTCATTATTCCTCCTTCATAACTTTTCTTCTCTGCCTCTGGCCATATTTCATTAGATATTGGTTGAAAATCTGGAAAGTATCCCCAGGCGATAACGACTGGATGGAGGTGTAAGTTTCTGCCAATATTTGGATTCTTTAAGCCACTCCTCTTGAGCAATGAAGGGGTGCTAAGAGCACCACAAGCTACTATTGTGACTTTTGATTTCACCATACAAATTTCTCTCATCCCTTTAATATTTTGAAATGCAAAAGCAACTCCAATGGCTCTACGTTTTCCTGAATTGTCATTTTTTTCTTCATGGATCACTTCCAAGGCTTCACATTCAGGAAGTATTGCACCATTACCTGATTTCACCAAATCGACTAGCCATGTCTCAGCTGTGCCTTTTTTCCTCCCATCTTTGCAACCCAAGCTGCACCATCCACAGTAATGATCTGAGGGCGCGTTCGTAGGGATTGTTTCCACAGGATACCCTAATTCTTGACACCCTTTTCTCAAAATCATGTTTTGGAACCCTTCATCTTCAATTTCACACTGAACTCCCATTTTTGCACACACAATCTTCATAGCCCCTTTGTAGAATTCACTTTGAAACAATTTGAGTTTGTAGCTTTCGGACCATTCTTTAAGTACATGTTGTGGAGTTTGATCCATTGAAGGCCATTCAAGAAGTGAAAGATTTGTTCTTGCAAGATAACTTCCTTTTTCTAGAACAAGCACTTTGTGTCCAGCATTTGCAAGAATACCAGCTATAACTCCACCACCAGAACCTGAACCAACCACCACAGCATCACATTCAATTATGAAGGCAGGGCACTCTGTCGTGTTATTGAAATTATGAGGTTTAGACACAAAAAATCCTAGTTTTTGTAACCTCTCAAATGTTATTTTCTGTGAATTTTTTAGATTAATGATTCCTTCATAAAGTGGTCCAAATGGTTGATCATCCGTTTTCTTAGAGTCCATGTTTTCTTGTTTTTGCTTCTTAATATCTGGATCAGGTCCAGAGTAACCAATTGCTTTCCATGATGGATTCTGACTTTCCTCATTCACCTAAAAAAGAATTAAGATTTTCACTTTCAAGAAAGAAGAAAAAAGAACATTTCTAAATTGTGCTTGAATGATTTTATGTTCATTGTATCGTTATCTATCACAAATCATGCTATATATTCTTTATTTATCAACTAAGCTTGTAAACCATATTGTTTAAAATTTATGATTGAATGATTTAGATTCAATCAACTAACGTCTGCATAGCTTGCCATACGTAAAAAAATTAATAGTACCTGAGTGAAGAATACTAGGAGACCCAGTATTTTCATGGCAAAAAAGAGAATCCTTAGGAGTTTGAAACAGCTTGTTGCCCATGATTTTACAATTTCTTCTCTTTTGTTTGGTGAAATCTTTGAAAAACTTTGTAAATATGGAAATTGGCTTGACAAACTTGCTTTACCACAAAGTATAAATGTTCCAATCCTTGTTGATAATAGCCATAGTGCTAATTTGCACAAGTGCAGCCTAGGATATTGCAATCTATTGCTTATCATCCATGCCATCTGAAAACATAAATAACAAATAAAAAGAAACAAAAATAACAAAAAGTTTTATCATATTCAAGGCCAGCAATAGTGTCATTGATGAGATGATTAATACTCCTAATAGGTCGTTTAGTAATACTGAGACTATTTCTTATCCACGATTTGATTTGGTGTATTAAGAGTAATTCTGTCTATAGCCATACTTATCCATGTATTAATAGCCCATGTATTGGTAACCATTATTTATTATACTACATAGGGCCCAAAATCCTATCAAACAAAAGATTAAATAATTTCATGATTAATACGTGTATTAGATTTTTCTAATACATCATATCAAACGACCCCTTTTTCAACTGTGGAGATAGAATTTTTCACTAAAAAAGTTTATCATATACGTGCTATACATACGAAAAAAAAGAATACCTTACATATACTTACATGTAGAGGAGTTTCATTCATGGAGGCTGAAGTTTGGAGGAACTTAATGAAAGAATCATCATCAATATTGCCTTCTTCATATGAATTAATATGATGAATTGAAGGTAAAAAAGCATCACAAATAGAAGTAAGAGAGTCCAACTGGTTAGAGGAAAGTGTCCCGAACTCAACATTTTTTTCTGTGATTTTTGGATCCATTTTCTTTCTTCTCAATGTTATTAAGTTCTTTTTTTTTTAAGGAAAGTTAATTTAATTAACGTGGAATTTATAGGCAAGGGGATAATGAACAAATTAAATGTGACTCATAGAAATTGGTTTCGTCCAATTTTGAGTACATTTGATATAATTCAGACAATTAAAAGTGCAAGGGGCAGATTTTTCTGATGTAACAATTATAAAAATATCAAATTCGTCCTAACTTTGTTATAAAAGTTATCTAGTGCAAACTCTGCATGAATCTAACACCAAAATAACAAATATTGGCAGTTTTCGTGTCTTAAGACTGTAAAAATGATCAATTGATCGTCAATTTTCAATCAAAATCAGATTTTGATTATCGTTTTAGAATTCTTGAGTCGTAAACTTTGTGAGAATATAATGATTTTACTCAGTACTGGAAAATAAGTCAAACTTACAAATTAATATATACAAAAGGGGAAAAATACCAGAAGTGCCTAATGAAAAGATCTAATTGCATCTTTTATAAAAGGAACACTAACCTAATACTACATTGTTTTAATTAATGCTCTTTAATGCCACAAGCCAAACATTTCTAAATTTGTGCTTGTATGAGTGATATAACAAAAGGAGAATTAATTTTCGATGGACTAAACAAGAAACACTATAGCATTCAAATGACTTATGTTCGTTGTATTTGTTATCTATCATATATCACGCTTTGTTAGGATGCGTAAGAAATTAAGAATAGTCCTCAGTATGTCGTATTAGTAATGTTTGTATTAATTATATTGGTCGAAAATGTTTTGAGGGGTAATATTGTCTTTAAAATCCTTTGCATTATCAATACTAGGGGTGTACATGGACCGGGTTGGTTTGAATTTTTTACAAACTAAACCAAACCATTTGTGTCGGGTTATAAAATCTATAAACCAAACCAAACCAATAAAAGTCGGGTTTTTCGAAATCAATTTTTCTCGGTTTTTTTTTGGATTTTTCGGGTTTTTTTCGAGTTTCTCGTATTTTTTCATAATATCTAATAAAAAGCACAGAGCATTGCTTCTTAAAAAGAGTTCTAGTACAAAATATCAACGAGACAGAACACTATTTGAAGTTTTAACTTTTTAATATAACTTTATAAGATGAGTTTTTTTGTATATTATTTAGATGAGCTTCTCAAGTCCAAATCTAAATGTAAGAAAGAAAACAAAAAAAATGAAAAATTTTAAAAAAATATTTATAAATTACATTTTAATAAATATTTTTATGTATAACATAATTTAAAAGTAGTATATCTATAATCGGGTCGGTTTGGGTTCGGTTTGACTTTTTTTAGTTAAAACCAAACCAACCCTATAATGGTCGGGTTTTTTTTCCAAACACCAAATCAAGTCAAACCAAACCACTAGTCGGTTTTTTTTTCCGGTTTGGTTCGGTTTGTCGGTTTGGTGCGGTTTATCGATTTGCCCTGTACAGCCCTAATCAATACCATGGATTTCCAAGTATTAATAATACATACCTCAATACACAAAAACATTAATTATACATAGATTGAAAAAATGTACCAGATAAGGTACTAGTAAAATACACAAAGCTAATATTCATGCATTATTTTTTCTAATATACTTTACCAAACGACCGCTAATAGTGTAAACCATAAATAATAGAAGTACAAATACTTGTTTCTTTTAAAGTTGTCAAAATATGTCATTCGTTAATAGTTTAACTCATGTATGTCCTTACCTTTTAGTAGCTGGTCCAAATATACCGTTCATTTAATCGATTGATTAATATGCAAAAAAGGGTCAAATATGACATTAGTATGTTCTCCAATTCTCTCTCAAGTTTCAACTGTGGTGATGGATTAAGATTATAAAGTTTTAGAAAAGAATTTGATTCAAGGGATCATATAAAGTTTTTAGATAAAGAATAAGACCCAAAGGGTAACAGAAAGAATGCTTTGAAAAATATTACTGACTCATAAGTTGAAGGTAGGGATATTACACAAACTTAAATAACATAAACAATTTTTCATGCTTTCATCTATGGTGCCTTTTAAACCCAACTATTGATTGTTAAGAAGTTGAAGCACAGATTGTGCAGTGCAATAAGAAATGGCCTGAATTGTGACCATTGGATTCACTCCAATAGCAGTGGGAATGACACTTGAATCACCAAGAAACAAACCTTCTACTTCCCACGTTTCGCCTTTGGAATTAACCACTGAAGTTGTTGGATCAACTCCCATTCTACAACTTCCCATTTGATGTGCTGAACATATAGGAACTGAATGTTTTCCAATTTTTATTGAACTTTCTTCTTTCACAAACCTCTCAAACTCCTCCAAGTTTGCTTCTTTAACCTTCAAACTCCTCCCTTTTACGTGCTGAGTTCCAATCTCTTCTGCACCAGCAGCTGCCAAGATTCTTAGTGTCTTCTCTAGGCCTACTTTTAGATTTTCTTCATCAATTTGATCCAACTTGTAACTTATTGAATATGGTGAAAATGCTTCCCCTGATCCCATGTCTCTTGCCAACGTGAAGATATGTGCCGTTCTTGAATATTTGCTCATCCTCATCTTGATATCTAGCCCTGAAACCCATGGCATTAGTGCTGAAAACATGCCAGGGTGCAATCCCGGTGTCTGTATGATTGCACCATATCCTGATCCTTCGAAATTGGCCACGACTTTAGACATTGCTGTCATTATTCCTCCTTCATAACATTTCTTCTCTGCCTCTGGCCATATTTCATTAGATATTGGTTGAAAATCTGGAAAGTATCCCCAGGTGATAACGACTGGATGGAGGTGTAAGTTTCTGCCAATATTTGGATTCTTTAAGCCACTCCTCTTGAGCAATGAAGGGGTGCTAAGAGCACCACAAGCTACTATTGTGACTTTTGATTTCACCATACAAATTTCTCTCATCCCTTTAATATTTTGAAATGCAAAAGCAACTCCAATGGCTTTACGTTTTCCTGAATTGTCATTTTTTTCTTCATGGATCACTTCCAAGGCTTCACATTCAGGAAGTATTGCACCATTGCCTGATTTCACCAAATCGACTAGCCATGTCTCAGCTGTGCCTTTTTTCCTCCCATCTTTGCAACCCAAGCTGCACCATCCACAGTAGTGATCTGAGGGCGCGTTCGTAGGGATTGTTTCCACAGGATACCCTAATTCTTGACACCCTTTTCTCAAAATCATGTTTTGGAACCCTTCATCTTCAATTTCACACTGAACTCCCATTTTTGCACACACAATCTTCATAGCCCCTTTATAGAATTCACTTTGAAACAATTCGAGTTTGTAGCTTTCGGACCATTCTTTAAGTACATGTTGTGGAGTTCGAATTGAAGCTGACCAATTTATGGTCGAGCCACCACCAACAGTGGATCCAGCAAGTAGAATAATATCCATGTCCTTGGTTGTTAGTAGTCCACTTCCAAGGTACATTTGATCCATTGTAGGCCCTTCAAGAAGTGAAAGATTTGTTCTTGCAATATAACTTCCTTTTTCTAGAACAAGCACTTTGTGTCCAGCATTTGCAAGAATACCAGCTATAACTCCACCACCAGAACCTGAACCAACCACCACAGCATCACATTCAATTACAAAAGCAGGGCACTCTGTACTTCTCCTCCCGTTGTTTAAATTGTGCGGTTTTGACACAATAAATCCTAGTTCTTGCAGCCTATGGAATATTATTTTCTGTGAATTTTTTAGACTTATGATTCCTTCATATAGTGGTCCAAATGGTTGATCATCCCTTTCCTTACAGTCCATGTTTTCTTGTTTTTGCTTCTTGAAATCTGGATCAGGTCCAGAGTAGCCAAGTGCTTTCCATGATGAATTCTGGCCTTTCTCATTCACCTAAATCAAAAGAAATTAAGAGTTTAATTTTCAACAAAGAATAAAGAAGAAGAAAATAAACATTACATTAATCATTTTAAAAGGATGAGCTAGGTGGAGGAATTTATTCTACTGCTGAAAAATTTGCACTACTCCCCTCGTTAGTTGCTATATTTTCTTATTCTTCATACTTGGATTTGTTATATTTGACCCGAAGGTCTTTCAGAAATAGTCTTTCTATCTCTACGATGTAATCGTAAAGTCTGTATACACTCTACCCTTCCTAAACCTCACTTAAAGGATTCTACGGGATATGCTATTGTTGTTGTATGGGGTTTCATTTACAACATAGTTCAAATAATATCTTTGCACACTACATTTTCTTAAAAGATATCATGTCGGTATTATGAGCTTCTTTCGAATAAATTTCCAATTGAAATGTACTAAATGTGCATATACATGAATGAGCTACGTAATACTATTTGTTTGTAAATGCAAGGGTCCTGTATGTTTGCCCACTTGTATGTCTGTTGACAGAAATTAAAGGTGCCTCATATAGGAAACGGTCAATACTTGCGGAAGATTATAATATGATCAAAAATTTTAAACATAAGCAACATACATATTAAAGAGATAGCGACTTTAAACTAATTTTGCTCATTTCAAAAATAACAACTTTTCCTACTATTGTTCACAAAAAATTAAATGCTTGGAAAACCAAATAGGCACTCCAAATCAGCACAAATGACTAATTTTTTTTCCCTTTCCATCCGGTTATTCATATTGAAGCCCGATTAAATTCGAATTCGCGTTGAAAAATCCCACATTGAGAGGTAAAACGCTTCCTAACAAAGGCAATTCCGTATTCAGAGTTGGTCTAAAGTCGAATTTTGATATAGGGCCTCTGAATTATTAGATATTTGAATTTTATTTTTCTAGCTTTTCTATAAGTAAAAATTGTTCAAGTATATTATAAATATATAAAATCAACTTCGTTTGACATATTGTTTTTATTGACAATATATCCAATTCAGTTTAATTTTTATTGAGACATTATTGATCTTATATAAGTTATTACTTCCTCCGTTTAAAAAAAGAATAACTTAATTTCCTTTTTAGTATGTTTAAAAAAGAAATATCCCTTTCCTTTTTGGCAACACTTTAATTTCAACTTTTCACGTGACATGTTTAAGGCCACAAGATTAAATGACATTTTAGTACATTTGACGTAACTTTAATTTAGGACGATAAAATTGAAAAATCTCTTTATTTTTTTAAACTCCGTGTCAAGTCAAATTAGGACATTCTTTTTGAACGGAGGAAGTATTATTTTTTAATTTCAAAGAAACTTGTTTCACAAAGGCAATTGTTAATATTATTTTATAAAAGATATACGTATTTGAAAAAGAATCTATTATATTAAATATATCAAATTTCAAGTATTATTATCCGCTACTTGTGCACTTTCTCTTAGGTCGTTTGGTAGAGTGTTATGGAGAAAATGACGAATGCATTAGTTTTGTATATTATTAGTACTTTCTTTGATATATTTTTTCAGCCTCTAAAACTAATGTTTGGTATTAGTAAAAAAAAAGTGCATTAATTGTCCAAATTCTTAACTCCTACCTATTTGCATCTTTTATACTTCTACAAGTAATTTGGGACACGCATATTTGATACTATCCCCACGGTTCCTTATTAGTTGTCATGCATTTTTGGAGAGTCAATTTAATTAATTTTTAAAACTAAAATAAATTATATAAATTTGATATTTTAAAATATAAATTTAGATATTCAAAAACTATATTAAACATACTATAAATTATAATTTTTTCGTATCGATATGCTAAAAAATAGATCTTAAAATATCAATCAAAATTCATATTGTTTGACTCTTATTAATTTATGATTAATTAATAGACGTGTAACCAGAAAAGTGGACAAGTAAATTGCATGCATGTCATATGTATATGGGTTTTCTCTTAGGAAGCAGATGAAAGAATAAATGCATTTTCAAAATGATTGGTTAATATTGTGAGAAATTAATTTTTCTGCAGCAAAAATATACTCATGGACAAAAAACAGAAGAGAAGAGGGGCCGCTTTACAGTACGTAAATTAAATACTAATTGAGTGTACTTGAATTAAATATCGTACGTAGTACCTGAGTGAAGAATACTAGAGGAACCAGAATTTTAGCAGCAAAAAAGAGAATCCTTAGGAGTTTGAAACAACTTGTTGCCCATGATTTGACAATTTCTTCTCTTTTGCTTGGTAATATCTTAGAAAAGTTTTGTAAATATGGAAATTGGTATGACAAGCTTGCTTTACCACAAAGTATAAATGTTCCAATCCTTGTTGATAATAGCCATAGTGCTAATTTGAACAAGTTTAGCCTTGGATGTTGCAATCTATTGCTTATCATCCATGCTATCTGGAAAAAAATATTAAAATTAAAGTCAGAGGCGAAGCTAGAGATTTTGTATGCATGTATTCGATTGAACTCACGATCATAATCTTAGTCTAAATAACTTTATATTTATAGTAAAAAATTCAATATATATAAAATTTGAAATTCAATTAATAACACCATATATCGCTGTTTTAGAACTTAGAACTCATAGAATTTAAATGTTGGTGGCTTCGACTCTTAATGAGAAGTATATAACAAAATCTTACTTGTTGAGGAGTTCCATTCATGGAGGCTGAAGTTTGGAGGAACTTAATGAAAGAATCATCATCAATATTGCCTTCTTCATATGAATTAACATGATGAATTGAAGGTAAAAAAGTGTCACAAATAGAAGTAAGAGATTCCAACTGGTAAGAGGAAAGTGTCCCAAACTCAATATTTTTTTGGGTCATTTTTTTTTCCTTCTGTTTTAACTCTCTCTTGTAATAATATTGTAAAATGCATTTGACCATATTAGGTATTTATAGGGGAAGGAAATTAAAGAGGGTACCCTACCCTAACCCCCACCCCTCTGACGCCACCTGTTTATTTTTATACCTAACTAATAAATCAATTACACTTGTCATATTATTTGATTATAAATTAATTAATACTTAACCAAATACATTGCACATGATTTTAATTAATAATATAAAAACTTATCCGCATCGACTATTTATACCTAACTAATAGATGAACTATTACACTCGTCATGACATTGTTTGATTATCATAGTATTCATTCATTATACTTCTATTTCACCAACGGTATCTTAATTAACATCACTTAATTAGTTAAGTACCTGCATATGATAACCAGAGATTTGCAAATAAAAAAGAGTGATTTTGGTAATGAAAAATTTGTGCAACTAGCAAGTAGATATAAGGATAAAATTACTTTAGTCGACAAAATTTTTAAATAAAAAGCTTAAAAGTACATCTTTATCACAAACCCAACTAGCAACAAAAAATAAACAAATCAAGAATACAATTTTGTTTATATTATTGATTAATTGCATAAAAATATGACACTAAACCTTAATTTATTATCTAAGGTTAATTTAACTATATGAGTTGGGTACCATAATGATAATTGAATAATAGTACGAGCAATATAAATACTCTTTATCATGCACCCGACATGATTTTAATTTTTAACCTGCACAACACCTTTTATTGTTAAAAATGTTTCTTCTTCTCAATTTATACGATACTTTCTACAATTTTTTAAGTTGTCGTGTATATGAAAAATATTTATTTCAAAATATTTGTTAATTTAAACAATCAATAGAGAATTAATTATTTTTTTTCAACTTTTTCCTAAGTATTAATTATTTCAGAATTAAGAAACACGTATATAAATAAAAATTAAATAACTAATAAAGGATATATTAGTCAAACAACACTTTCAATGAATTTTTTTATTTGATATTGATTGATTTAATACAAAGTTTTAAAAAAATGACAATCATTGAAATTTATAATCTAAAACAAATCTTATGTATTTTTTGTGGCTAGGAGCTCTTGAGTAAAACATTAATCTCCCTAAATAGCATTCTTGTAAGTACCAACGGAATTCTCCTTGTCGTTGGAAAGATAAAGGTAAAAGCAAAAAAAAAATTATTAAAGAAAAAAAAGGAATTTCAAAGTTAAGTTATTTTTAATTATAAATAAATAATATTTTTTGGAATATAATTAAAAAAAGTGTGTCTAATAAATTGAAGTGGAAAGATAGAGTAACACTGAACCAATTAATTTCTTCATACAAACTACTTGCAATATCAATGCCTTTTGACTTATGTGAGCTGCACAAATAGTACTCCTTGGCCACTACACCACATTTAGAAAGAAAAAAGACAATTTATATAATATGCTTTGATTGGATACAGAATTTTAATAAAAATTCTTTTTTTTTTGAAATTTATGATTCAAAAAAAATTATATATATTTTTAGGACTATAAATTATTTTATTAAGTATAAAATAAATAGTCTAAAATTAGATTATTTCTAAATATAAGAAGGTATCATGATCCTTTTTTAAAATTATTTTTGAAAGAAAGTAAATAAAAAAATGCATCACATAAATAGCAAAAATTAAAGGAGTAGGTTTTAGTTTATTCATATGTTTTTTTTAAAGGTCTCTTTGATTTGAGTAAATCCAAATAATATTGTTCATTACGTTAATAAGTAAATATTCAAAAGTTGAAAATGGTTTCTTTTGTTTAACTTATGAATTCTTGCACCATGCATCGACTAAAATAAGAAACAATGATTTGACCACAGAAGTTTAATTCAAATCAACACAGTTGTTGCGGGATGAATATATATATTTCCTCTAAGCTTTCATCTTAAATCAAAGATCTTAAGTTCTAATTCTGAGAGTGTGAAAATTTCTTGTTTGAGAGTGTTTCGTTGTTAAAAAGGTGAATTATATGACACAAATCTGAATTATCCTAACAGATATCCATTGTACATGTTTTTTTACCTATTTAATTTGTTCGAATCATTCTCAAGTTCCAGGGTCTAATATTAATACCTTTAGGATTCACGAAAAAATAATTATATAACATAAATCCATCAATACCTTTAGGATTCACATGAGTTTGTATGTTATAATTGTTACACCATTTATCCTAAATGTATAGTTTTTGATAGTTTTTTTTATTCATGAATCAATTAATGTATTAATTAATCCTCTTTTATTTCTGCTTCTCTTTAGTATACTTTTGAACCGGTTCATCTGATCTGAATTAATTGCAATCACAACGTTATTATGAAAAAAATAGATGAAAATTCATACAATTCAAATTAATTATAATAGTCTAACAGATATTATTTCAAACAATTTTTAATTGAAAGTTTCTCAAAGGGAACTGTTAAAATGTGAGGTTTTGAGTGTATAATATCACAAAGAATAATCTGTATGATTGATATGCCCACTTGTCCAAAAATTTTCGTTCCATAAAATTACTGTTATAAATTAATAATCCGTACATATTTTAATAAATATCATACAATAAATATGTAATTTAATATTCTCTGGTCTTTTGGTGCAGAGTACTAAATGATGATAGGTATGTGTTACAAATAAATGAGACAAAGAAAACCGTGCAAGTTGACTGTTAGTAAGTTGCATATGAACTTTAAAGCACCGTACAATTCTACTCCCTTCCGTAGTTTATTTTTATTTGTCCAATTTTATTTATCATTCTATATCTATTTTATTTTTTCTATTAAATATTACTATTCATTTTTCAATATTTAAATAACTTATAATTAATAAGGGTGATATAATAAAATTACTCTTCTATTTGTTATTTCTTAAAAAGTGGGTCAAATCAAACATGAAGTAAAGATGAACGAAGGGAGTATAAAACAGAGTTATCTTAAAACTATACTCTCTTCCTGCAAATTTATATGACATAATCAGAATTTTAAGAATTTGTAATGACCTGTTAGGTATTTTTGAAAACGAGTCCTCCCCCTTTCATATAAGATCCTTTTCGTAAATTTAAGTTGAAAATTTTGTACCTTTCGTTAACTTTGGTTAATTAGTTGAGGGATAATTTTAGAGAATTAATTTAATTGATGGGCTAAAATATTAATTTATTTAAAACCCTATAATACTTTTCTTATATTTATTAAAATACGTTAGTAGGGTTTATAAATTTTAATACATAATTAGTTTGGAAAAAAAAGTTTTTTTTTATATATTTATATATATAATCTGATGGCTTAATGCCATCAGATGTAACGAAAAAAAAAGAGAGAACAGCGATGCACGAACACAAAAACTGGAGAGAAAAAAAATACGGAGGAAGAAAAAAAAGAAAGGGGAAAAAATAAAGAAGAAGAGAAAAATAAAGATTTTCATTCCAAAGCGTCAAGGTAATTATTCTCATCCTTTTCATTAAATTTTCATGTGATTATGAACATATTTTTAGGGTATATTGGTGGAGAAACAATGCTGAAATAAGAAAATATGACCGTAGGGTTCTTCATATAAAATCTTGATTTGGAGGTCGAATAACGATCTGTTTTAGCTGAAATTTGACATGTGAATTTATTTTATCATGAGTGAACATAATCATAATTTTTTTTTCAGATTTGACTTTAATGACATAGAATGAGTTAATTCCCGAATTTTGATATATTGAGATAGATAGTTAAATATTAGGTATATTATATTTTATGAATTCCATTAAATTTATGATATTGGGGAAATTAGAACCTAACCCTAGGCTTAAAATTTGGAAATATGAGAGTTGACATGTTATTTGACATCAACATTAGGAACTTGATTATAGATTTGGGTAGGTTTTTGGTCTAAGCTAGACATATAATAATATGGGTGTTGTTAGTTTCGAAATCTTATTGTGGTTATTTATCTGACTAGATTACATTGAATTGGAGGCCCAACAAAAAGGGAAGGCTTAAGTTCCGGGGTGATTGCTTGATTAATTAAGGCAAGTGAATTTCTAAACCTCAGTTTAAGCTTGTAAATGCTTGTATTTTCGTGTTATGTGTATTGGGAGTAATGAGAATTAGACTGAGTTATTGACTGTATGATTGACCTTAAAAATGGAGATGAGGGGTATAAAATGGTGATCTAATGACATGTATTAGTGGAATTGATATGTTGTGATTATGAGTTTATTTTGGACATGTGAAATGATTAGGTTGATGTGAGATAGAAAAAATTATTGTTGTTGTCATGTTATTATCGCGAATTATATGAACATGAATTGATTGCATTGGTTCTGACATATTGTGTTGAGACTGAAAATGATATGAAACAAAAAGGGGTCGGGCCACACACTCCGTGATAGGTATTATGAAACAAAGGGGTCGGGCCACACGTTCCGTGGTAGGTATTATGAAATAAAGGGGTCGGGCCACACGTTCTGTGGCAGGATATATATATTGAGGGGATGGACCACATGCTCCGTAGCAGGTTACATGGACAGAATTGTCCCCCATGAATTTCGGACTGTATTTCAGTGGATGTGTACCAATAGGACAGACATGCATCATCTCATTGCATTGCATCGCATTTTGTTGATATTTGTGAATTCGTGTTTACCCTTTTATTGCTCGGTATATGATGAACTTGACTTGATATGATTCATTGATGAGGCTATTGATGAGTATTCGTGGACTGTATTACTGTTATTATTGTACAAGTATAGAGTTGTGCTGGTTTTATGCAGGTTGTAGTTAAGGAGGTTCGGTTGGGAGGACAGGAGTACTTGTATCTATTGAGCTTTGCTTAGTTTTAGTTGTCCACTTGCTGAGTACCGTGTTGTTTGGTACTGACCCCTTGCTTCTACACTTGTGTAGGTTGTGAACCCTGACTTGTTTGATCTCCTAGTATTTCCACCACATCCGAGGCT
Organism: Solanum dulcamara; assembly: GCF_947179165.1. NCBI lineage: Eukaryota > Viridiplantae > Streptophyta > Magnoliopsida > Solanales > Solanaceae > Solanum > Solanum dulcamara. The sequence goes on along the minus strand of NC_077241.1, from coordinate 70,301,516 downwards.
ATCATTTCGAGTGTTGAGGTAGCTGTTACATCCATCTAGCGGACACCTCTTACTTTTTTATTATATTTTAGTCCTACTCTAGAGACAAAGACATTATGACTGTATTTTCTTTCGTACTTCGGTAATTTATTAGTGGCTTGTATACGTGACAATCTGTCTTAGGAGATTTTGAGATTATTTATTTATTTTTGACTAAGTTATACCTTTTTTTTTATCTCAATTACTTCCGCATTTACTTTTCGTTGAGTTTTAGGCTGACTTATCTCGGTGGGTTGAGATGAGTGTCATCACACCCGGATCTGGGTCGTGACAGAATTAACCAAGTATCCTAAAATTATATTACTTTTTAAACAGTTTTTAAATATATATACTGATAAAGTTGTTGCCATGTGACCAGGAGGTCACGGGTTCAAGCCTTGAAAACAGCATTTGGCAGAAATGTAAGGTAAGACTGCGTACAATAGACCCTTGTGGTCGGGTCCTTCCCCGGACCCTGCGCATAGCGGGAGCTTTAGTACACCGGTCTGCCATTTTTTTATTTTAAGAAACTTAAAGTTTTTAAAAGAGCATTGTCTTTTAAAAACACAACACAAATACTGATGGAACTCAAAATGCCCACTAAAGTCATCAAGTGGATAATGCAATGAGTCACAACAATCACTTATTCAATTTCGGTGAATGGACATAGAACAACACCATTTACAACAAGAAGAGGAGTAAGGTAAGGTGATCCACTGTTCCCTTACTTGTTTGTATTAGCTATGAATTACTTTATATGAAGCTTTTCAAGCTTGCAGACAAATCCTGATTACCATTATCATCCTAGATGCAAAAAAAACAAAGGATAGTGTAGCTGAGCTTTGCTGATGACTTATTGATATTCTATAGAGGGCTATCAAATCAGTGAAGAGCTTATATTAGTGTTTTCAGATATTCTCTAAGATATCAGGACTGATCGCAAATACAGAAAAAAGTAGTGTTTATTTTGAAGAAGTTAATTACCAGTTACATGTGTAGATCTTGGAGGAGCTACAACTTGTTAAAGGTGAGCTACCATTAAAATACCTTGGAGGTCCTTTGAGTACTAAGATGATGTCCATATCCAGTGTAGGCCACTCTTGGAGAAGATATTAGAAAGGATCACAAGTTGGAACACTAAGTTCCTTTCATACACATGTAGATCTCAGTTTATTAAGAGTGTACTTTATGCTATCCAAATGTTTTGGTCTCAAATATTCGTACTTTTCAAGAAGATTGTTCAAACAATGAAAGCAATGTGCAGGAGATTTTTATGGTCTGGTAATATTGAAACCTCAAGAAAGGCTCTAATAACATGGGATAAGTTGTGCTAGCCTAAGGCAACTTGTGGCATGAATTTTCTTGACATACATACATGGAACAAAGCTACTATTGGGAAGCTGTTGTGAAATCTTTGTCAGAGAAAAGATAAGTTATGGGTAGCATGGATTCACAATTACTATGAAAAAAATGGTATGTGGAACATACAAGCGAAACAAGCTTCTTGAGTGGTTCAAAGAATTTTAAAGGCTTCTCAATATTTTCAAGAAGATGGATACACAGAAACATGTTTAAGAGGCATGGATAAGTACTTCATTGGTAAAGTATATCTGCAGATGAGGGCTACAAAGGAGAAGGTGCAGTGGAGATTACTGGAGTGGACAAACATGGGAGCTCCAAAATGGATAATTATTCTATATCTAGCAGTAAATGACAAACTTGCAACTAAAGACAGACTGGCTAAATGGAGAGTCACACACTCTCCTTTGTGTATTTTGTGTCAACAAATGATGAAGACTTGGACCACTTATTTTTTCAATGTATGTATATTGCAGAGGTGTGGAGTAATATACTGAAATGACAAGGAGAAAGTCAAGGCACAATGAGCTGGCCAGAAGAGATTTAATGGGCTACTAAAGTTATGAAGGGCAAGAGCAATACAACACTCGTATATAAACTGACATTGGCAACCACAATTTATAGTATATCGATAAAGCGCAATAATAGGATATTCAAGCAAAAGCAGCAACCTACCAGTTCATTAATTAGGCATATTATACAAGCGACACAAGGAAGAGGAAGAAGATGTCCTAGCATAGCTACTAAATTGCAGAATCTCAATACGGAAAAAGGCCAAAATTACCCCTGAACTTCGAAAAATAGTTCATCCATGCCCTTCGTTATACTTTAGGGTCAATTATACCCTTACCGTTAGAATTTGGGTTAAATATGCCCTTGAGAATAATAGAGTGTCACGTGTCGGTTTCTCAGTGGCCAACTTATTTCCCCTCTTATTTTTTTATCCAGATCAAATAAATATAGATCCGACCCAATCAACTTAGTACCCGACCCATCAATAACATATCATACCCAAATAAACCTAACCCTAACCCATCAATAACGCTGCTCTCTCTCTTCTCTCTCTAAAAAAATGCATACCACCTCTCTCTATCGTCTTCAACCTCCATTTCATCATCAAATATTGTACATAAAGGCATTTATCTACTGTTGTTGTTATTCATAAAGTTCTTATTGGAAGAAGGTTCTTCATAAACTCCATAATCTTCGTTTATCTGCTACTGCTATTGTTGTGTTTTCAATTTTTACAGGCTTGTTGCGGATTGTTAAGTCTGAACATTAATGGAGGTTGATTTTTTTTTTTGAAATCTGGTGATTTTTTTTTTGAAATTTGGGGTTTTTCCCAACAGTTTTATATTCCTAGTTTATTATCAGTTGTTTGTTTTTTCCCCTTTTCTTTGTGGTTATGATATGGTTCCGAAGGGGATAGACAACAACGCAAATTTCATTTGTTGTTACCCTATGCTTGACTTAATCAATTTTAAAAAATAATTCCTTTTCATTTTTTGGTGATAGACAATAATGAGAACTTCATTTGCTGTTTAGGCTTAGATCATTTCGGGAGTTAGAAAATAAGTTTTGTTTAGAGTCTTATTTTGTCTACTCATTTACATTAACTTTTACTTACTAATTAATTGCATCTTGTTAAGATGATAAAAGTCAACTTATTCTTCCATCATGGTGGTGATTCGATTCGAGAACCACATGTATTGTATGAAAAGAAATGGGTTCACTATTGGAGAGAGTATGATCCTGATCTCTTATTTTATATTGACATTGTAAATGAGTACACTTTCCATTTAGGATTAGTAGGTGTCCAAATATTGGATACTTGAAGCAAGGTATAAGCAAGGTATAAGCCAATCATTGGGGGTGTTGGATGACATAAGGATTAAGGTGATGAATAGGTTAAGAGAAAATGATGAGTTTGTGAGTAGGTGGTATGGTTTGGTTAGTCCTAATACAATGAAGTTGTATAATGAATATTTGAAAATAGCCCAAGTGTGCAAGGTCAATGGTAATGGAGACAGGAGATATGAGGTAACAGAAGGACATGATAGACATGTGGTGAATTTGAGGCAAAAGTGGTATACTTGTAGGACATGGGACCTTACTGGAATTCCATGCCCACATGCAATCAAGGCCATGATTCACAAGAAAATTGACCCTATTTCTCAGATACATTGGTATCATAGCAAAGAGGCATTCAAGCTAGCATACAAACACAAGTTGCAACCGGTTAAGGGCATACAGTTTTGGAATGTTGACCCTTCTCAGGCCATGGAACCACCAGCTTTGGTCAAACTTGCCAGCAGACCCACGATTAAGAGGGATAGAGGGAAAGATGAGGCCCTTAAGAGGCAAGGTGAATGGAAGCTTTCAAGGAAAGGTAGAGTTATGACTTGCAACAACTGTGGAGAGCCAAATCATAATGTTAGGGGCTTTGGCAAGGTAAATCAACACATCTATTAACTGTTGTGTATCTAATATTAGTATAATTAACTATTTTCTAATGATTGTTTTACCTTTTTATAGCCAAAGAAAGGCAAGCAACAAGCTAAGAAAAGACATCCTGCTAGAGGCAAAAAGAGACAGACTCGGAGCTTAGTTGATGAAGATGAAAATTCTCAAGTTGAAGAAGAGATCAACTTAACAGCCCCCCAACCAACCCAAGACAGTCAGCCCATGCCCAGTAGGAGCACCCTATTCCTAACTTTGAATATCCTTCAGTTGAGGAAGATGATGAAGACCCTTTTCTAAGGCCCATAGTGATTTCTGAATTTTCCACAAGACTTCAAATGAGGAAGAAAGCGCAAGAACCAACAGGTAGAAGGGCAATAAGCTTTAGAGGTGACGACAATGGTGTTAGTGAGGCAACCAATTTTCCAGTCTCATTAACAAGATTAACTTGGCAAGGGAATGATGCAGTTACTACCAGCAAGTTGGAGGCTAAAGCTCAAGAAAGGATTGGGAAATTGAATCCAAGAAGGGGACCTAACAATTGATTTAGCTTTATGAAATGTTATTGTTTTTTGTGAATTATGGTGATGTATTTACTGCTTAAGACTTGTGGTGTATTAGTTTTTGGGGTTATAGTGTGGCATCCATACAACTATTATAGTGTTTGAAATGTCCAGTTGTTTTGTCGAATTCAATTATATTTAGTTTTATTGAAATATTGATGAATGTATAGTTGTGTTGTTCAGTTGAAATATGCAGTTGTAATGTGCAAAAACTACAGTTGTGCAGTTGAAATGTGTATGGAGTGTAGTCAATTGACATCTATCAGAAGTAGTAAAATTTAATATATGAGAATATGATACATACGTTATAGATGTATCAGAAGTAGTAAAGTTTGATACATGAGAATATGGTATATAATCTTTCATCTTATATTCGAGTTTAATACATGAGAATAATTGATACATAAGTTGTAGCTGATACATAAGTTGACTTAATACATAAGTTGTAGCTGATACATAGCTGATATATAAGTTATAGATGTATCAGAAGTAATAAGTTGATATATATAAGTTGTAGCTGATACATAAGTTGACTTGATTCATAAGTTGTAGCTAATACATAAGTTGACTTTATACATAAGTTGTAGCTGATACATAAGTTGCAGTTCATACATAAGGTGTAGATATATTAGAAGCAGTAAGTTGATACATAAGTTGTAGCTGATACATAAGTTGACTAGATACATAGGTTGTAGCTGATACATAAGTTGACTTGATACATAAGTTGTAGCTGATACATAAGTTGACTTGATACATAAGTTGCAAATGATACAAAAGTTGTAGCTGATACATAAGTTGCAGCTAATACATAAGTTGTAGATGTATCAGAAGCAGTAAGTTGATACATGAGTTGTAGCTGATACATAAGTTGACTTGATACATAAGTTGTAGCTGATACATAAATTGACTTGATACATAAGTTGACTTGATACATAAGTTGTAGCTGATACATAAGTTGACTTGATACATAAGTTGTAGCTGATACATAAGTTGACTTGATACATAAGTTGCAGCTGATACATAAGTTGTAGCTGATACATAAGTTGCAGCTGATACATAAGTTGTAGCTGATACATAAGTTGACTTGATACATAAGTTGTAGCTGATACATAAGTTGCAGCTGATACATAAGTTGTAGCTGATACATAAGTTGACTTGATACATAAGTTATAGCTAATAAATAAGTTGCAGTTGATACATAAGTTGTAGAAGCATCTACAACTTATGTATCAACTATATATTAGCTACAACTTATGTATCATCTACAACTTATGTATCAAGTCAACTTATGTATAAACTTACTGCTTCTGATACATCTACAACTTATGTATCAGCTATTCTCATGTATCAAACTCGAATATAAGATGAAAGTTTATGTATCATATTCTCATATATCAAACTTTACTGCTTAAAGTTTATGTATCATATTCTCATGTATCAAACTTGTAGCTCAAAAATTCCAAGAATTCATCCATAAATGGTTTCTTCAACACATAAAACTCAACTCTGTGTCCATCAATCACCGGCTAACACAGTGTATGTAGTTTCTGCACATCTCAATTTACTACACTTCATAACCTGTTGTTTTGCTCTTTTCCTCAAATTGGGTGTTCAAAAATGTCCGACTTCAAGAAAACTACAAACCCACTTCGTTCTTCAAATTCATATAATTTCCTTTATGATAATCCCTTAAATGAGCTCGAACAAAATCGTAGCAGCAGCAATGGTGGAGAAGCATTGAGTGTCCATTTGCTTCAGAACCAACTAGTTATTTCTGATAATAAAGAGAATGCTACACCTGAAAAATCCAATCTTTGTGATAAAGAAAATGTTTTACCGTTTGATTGGACTAGTAAGGTTAAAAACAACGAGTTTTCATCAGCTGCGAGAATCAAGGTTGATGTGAAAGACTCTGTGCTGAGGCCATCTTCACTTCAGAGGTATACAAAAATATGAACCAGATTCCAAAATTGGATCGAAATGGAGGTTGAAGACGATAGAGAGAGATGGTATGCAATTTTTTTAGAGAGAGAAGAGAGAGAGAGTAGCGTTATTGATAGGTTAGGTTTAGGTTTATTTGGGTATGATATGTTATTGATGGGTCGGGTAGTAAATTAATTGGGTCGGATCTATATTTATTTGATCCGGATAAAAAATAAGAGGAAAAATAAGTTGGTTACTGAGAAACCGACACGTGGCACTCTATTATACTCAAGGGCATATTTGACCCAAATTAAAACGGTAAGGGTATAATTGGCCCTAAAGTATAACGAAGGGCATGTATGAACTATTTTTCGAAGTTCAAGGGTAATTTTGACCCTTTTCCGATCTCAATATGTATACATAATGTAGCTAGTTGACGATTGATGATTGAGCTTAGCAAGCATGGAGCTCTATGTGCATACCTGTTTTTTTTGTTTTGTAATGTTTACTTGATAAATGCAAGGTAAGGCTGCGTACAATAGACCCTTGTGGTCAGGCCCTTCCCTGGACCCTGCGCATAGCGGGAGCCTTAGTGCACCGGGCTGCCCCTTTACTTGATAAATGAAATTTTACTTATCAAAAAGAAAAGTTATTACTTCCAAATTTATAATTAAAATTTAAAAATTTGTATCTCAAAATTTCAACTGTGTCACATAAATTAAGACAGAAAAACATCATTTTGCTTCTCCCTTAAAATTATCTAATTTATGATCTGACATACAAATTCACAGCTCATAAAGCTTGTTAAAAGACAAAACACTTGCAAGAATTTTTTTTAATTCTCAACTCTCAATCCAAAATCTCATTTCTTTTGTGGTCAAAATTATGTCCTCTTTCTTCTCTATGTTTATGCTTTTCTTGGGGTTCCTACCCCCTTCTCTTCTTTATCATTTGAATAAAGTATATTTTTAGAGTTTAAATTTTGTGCATTAACTTTCTAAAAAGATATTCAAAAATTGGAAAAAGGGTAAAAAAATAATAATAATATATGCTTGTTAACTAAAGTAAAATTTAAATATATCATATTATCTCACAATTTCATTAAAAATATCCCTCTAATTACATTTTTAGATTACTTGTGTCTTTAAATAACTACTGAATTAAAAAAATTATTTAAATTTGATGTAATATTTTATTATTGGTTCAATTTTAAATTCTGATCCCAATTAAAAAAATTTACTCACTTGATTTTCCGGCTTACCTGACTTATATTATATGTAGTGCCAATATTTTAGGGAAAATTATGCGATTAGGCAAACATATACTAGTTAATTAGAAAATATAGCTATAGTTTGAATTAGTTATGGCTCGCGACAAACATCTAGTTGTAATTACAGTTTGATTTTTGTATAATTCGCGCGATTATACAAATGCACGAATATAGTTTGAGTTTTCTATAATTCGTGCGATTTATACAAACGTTGTGCGCGAAATTGTATAGTGAATTATACAAATGTTGTGCATGAATTGTAGAGTGAAATATACAAACGTTATACAAAATACTGCGAATTGTATAGCAAATTATATAAACGTTGCGCGAATTATACAAACGCTATTATAATTATAGTTATGAATTATAATTAACAAACTATAGTTATATTGCATAATTAAGATATTTTTGAGTGACTATATGCAATCACTTAGGAGCACGACCTCTTTTATCCATAAATCACGCCAATTTGTAATTTTAAGTATAATTACCTATCTTTGTTAATTTAATATCAGAAAATATGTATATGTTGCTGAGTTTTATATACAAATTTTAAATACATCTCTTGATTAATATTTGACTGCCGCTGAAATCTATACATACGATGTATCTTACTGCACGTTTATTCTTTTTGTTTTTATTGTTGGATTTTTCTTATACGTTTGGTATATATCTGCTGATTAATTTTAGGGCTGTATACAATAATATATCGAATGTAGTTTCAAAAAATGGAGCCCGATAGAATTGTATGCATATTTAATTTTAAACTAGTATACAAAATTCTGCCGTTTGAGTATACATCATCCTGTATAAAACCAGCGTTCAAATTTAACAAATTGTTATGCACATTGTTATATGTATTAAAATTAGAAAGTATATACAATATATGTAAATGTATACAATATATGTGTACGTCAAATTCAAAAACAATAAACTAAAAACAAACTTGTAGGTGTGTACAATATATGTATATAAATTTAGATTGCAGTACGTACAAATCAACAAATCAGGATGCGTGTACATTAGGTGTATCAATGCAAATCTATATATATATATATAATACAGGAGAAACATAAATAAGGTGATGTGGCACCTCTCTATGATCTTCATTTACATTTATATTTTTTTCCCTTTTTGGTCTTTTTTCTTATTTAAATCAATTATTTTTTGTAAAAGTAAATTACTTTATTTATTACAAATAAATATTTTATTAATGAAGGACTTTTCACATGCCAATTTAGAAGAAGTAATTAGTCATAAGTCAAACCTTTCTAATTTCTACTCTTAATATTGTTTTTTTGACCTTCCTCTAATTATAAAATGATAATGTTTTTGTTATTTTAAGTGTTTTTCTTTTTATTATTTAATTTATTTACTCTTAATATTTTTTGACCTTCTTCTAATTATAAAATGATAATATTTTTAATATATTAGGTATTTATCATTATTAATTTATTTTAAAAGGTAATATTTTGTATTTGAAATATTTGATTTGTTGCAGTCTCAGGTGAGTGAAACATTCAGCATGATGCTTATGCTCATGATTCGTGAATCAAAGGGCATATATACATATATTGAGAGTGAAAGGTATAATTTTCTTTTCTTTTCTTTTTTCCTTTTTCGTTTTGGTTTATTTATTAAAAAAAAATTGTTCATTGCTCAACTAATCTTCTACATACTATATTAAGTTAGGTTTTGAAAAGTTAATACATCTTTATGGCCTAAAAGATCATGTATCTTTTTTTTTAAAATTAATGTATTTTATATTTAAAAAAATCAAAAGCACTCTCTTAACTCTCTCAATTAATTAAACCTCTTGATTTTCTTATTACATTTTTTCCTCTATTTCTATCGTTTAACCGGTGGAAAATATTGTTTAAGAACTTTTGAAATTGGAAAGATCAGATTTATTTTTTTAAAAAAAAAAGAAAATATTAAGAGATCCACACTCTTCATAAAAAAATGAAAAACAAACAACCCATTAAATCCCCTGTTAAATTGTAGTTCATCTGAAATAAAAATTGATCTTATGAGTTTGAGATCTTTAAATATATTTCAAAATATTCATTCCCCTATTCAATAATTTTTTGTTGTAGCTTGATAGGCTCAAAACAGGAATGAGGAGAGACGTTAACTTAAAACTTAATTCAAAGCATGGGTAAATGAATTTTTGAAGTATGTGGGTTATTTGTTGTATAATTTCTATTTATATAATTTTGGTCTTATTTTTCCTCATAAAAAAGTTATGAAAAAAGTAATAAGTATAAAAGAAATAAAAAATAGTAAGAGAATAATATTATAACCAAACAACACAAAACAACTTTCTTTTGAATATAATTAAATTACAATTACTAATATAAATGTATGAAGATATAAATAGGAATAAAAGGCTAAAGGGCTTATGATACTCTTATTTTCTTTGAAATAAACACTAACTCCTGTTCTTTAATTGATAGGACAAATTCTCCAAAATTCTATTGTAATAAATCGACAAAAAGACATAAGCTTTTTTAATTCAAATTTAATTTTTCATAGTCATTTTTTGTATCAAAATATCGGTATTCTAAATTTTTCTTTATCCTTATTATAATGTTTTTCTTATACATAATTATGAAATTACAACTTTCACTATAAACATATTTAACATATTTATGAATCTTAATTATGAGAGAGGAGGAGATTAATTTTAATTGAGTAATAAACATCAATAACATTCAAATTAGTATCAAATTTTAGTAGCTGGTTAACAAATTAGGCAAACTTCTATTTACTGAAGTTGAATTACTTCTACTTTGTAGTTTGTACATAATTCTTTTACTTTTAATTCCTTTTTTTTTATATGTGTTGTATATTGATTATATGTGTTGCAATGATAATAATGGTGTCGCAAGCATTTTCTTTTATATATATATATATATATATTAAAAAAATTATGTAACTTGTACTTTATTTTTGACCATTTTTATATTCCCCTTTGGGGACATGAAAAAACAAAACATTGTATTTTCCAATTCATGATCACGACCCTTAGTTATATCTAGAAGTCCTCTGTAAATTTCTTGATGGTAAACCTATTATTTATATAATAATTTGAAAATATTGAATTGTGTTTGCCCAATATTTTTAAAAGCTGGGTGATTTATATCGGCTGCAATATATTTTATATAGGAAGTTCATATTTCACAAGATATTATGAATTATCATTAAGCTTTCCCCATATTTTTTGTTTTTAGTTTTTCCATGTGTATATATATCAACGTAACCTATATAACTGTTTTCGAAGGTTCTAAAATTTAAACCACCTTCTAGTGGGGGAAATAATATTCTTTGGTGTATAGAATATTGTCCCCGGGATTTGCTTTGTCCTTAGTTTTTTTCTCCTAGACTAGGAAAGAATTGCAATTGTATATTTTCAATCTGTCGAAAATAACTTTTGTATATTGAATATTATCTGAATATATTTGGTTTCTAGCACTTATCCTATATTTGAAATATATTAATAAGAGGCATGAGTTCAGTGTTCTTATTTGCTTTCATTAAGATTAAAACATTTGAATATGAAAATGTACATATGAATAATTAAAATATTATCTTTAAATCTGAGCACTGAATGATTAAGACAGTTTTTTTTAAACATCTAAATATGCATATTATTTATTTGTAAATATAATAAATATATACAATTCAAATATTAAAATCATTTAAATATTAGAAAAAAATATAAATTTAATAAAATAAAATCATTATTTGATTTAAGAAAATGAAATATTTATGTTCGCTAGTGATGGTGAAGATGGTTTATAGTGATGGTGTGTCACGACCCAAAAATCGAGGTCATGATGGCACACATCCCAAACCTCATCCCGATGTGTAAGCCTAAAAGTAAAATCATACGAGACTCCTAAAGAAAAGTCAGGCCACAATTAAACGCAATAAAAGGACAACAACGAAATTATCTCAAAATCTGGTATCATAAGTTTAAGAGCATCTAATACAAATCTGAGTCTGAATTACACAGTATAAGTCTCCGAATATAGTAAAGACTGTAAATGAAAGATGGACTAGCGACAATTCGGATCCTAAGATCTCATCACTGATCCGATGATGATGTATCCTTTAGAAATCAACTACCACTCTAGACACCCTCGCTAGAATTTGCATCAAAAGAGACACAGAAGTAGGGGTGAGTACAATCCATATGTACTCAGTAGGTTTAATCGACTAAGTATAAGAAATTAATCAAAACTATGAAATAAATTAAGAAACGCTTCCACTTGCACGCAAAAAAATTCCACTCCAACTACGCTGCCGTCAATTTATATAAAACATCGCGATTAAAGTACACACATAAATACAGTTCAATATTACAGTTAAAAAGATAGGTCAAGTATCACACGTATCAATGCAATATGATGATGCAATGATATGATGGTATAGTGGGATTAAGGTTGTCGCTTAACCTGTCGTATATACCTACCAAGCTGTGCTACCATATACCTCGTCGCAATCTCAATGTATCAACTACCTCGCCACCAGTTTGTGGCCAAGGACTGATGATACTAATATCTCATTCGCTTGCCACCTATTTCGTAGTCAAGGATATAAAATGTGTCATATTTTCTTTCTCAAAAAGAATTTTCATAGTTCTCAACTTTCCAATGATCAATGATAATATGAAATGAGATGAATGCATTCACAACATATAATGCATAGAGGTAATATTCAACTCAATATGTAGTACAAGGCTCAAAGTTTTCAAAACTTAACCTAAACATGATATTCACCCTCAATAGACAGTAATGGGAAGTAATTACCTTAATTTAAGTGTTCACCCTTTTTTGACAATATTTCAATACTTAGGCATGCTCAAAACCCAACTCAACCGCTCATGCGGACATTTCAAGTCAAATAACCGTTTCACATCTCTAACTTAGTTAAGTCATGGATTACACAGTCTCAACATAGATAAGATATCAAATAAGGCTCGCACACGGGCTACATAACACATATAAGCCCCCACACGGGCATCACAATATAAATGAGCCCCACATAGGCATCTCAAAAAAAATTAATAGTTCCAAACTACACTACGACCTCATCCCAAAGTCTACAACATAGAATTTGATTAATCACCTGAACTCAGCCCTAACAATGATAGCCAAACCTACCTTAATTGCCGAAACTACACTCGAACGCTCTATCGGACGAACAAACCTTGAATTCAACGTCTGGAATAACAATCCACTATCAAGAATGAAACATACATGTTACAAGGACTCCAATGACACCCATATTGATAGATTTCAAAACTAGGGTAAAATAGTCCAAAAATTGATCATTCTCAAAATAGAATCGAATCTGACTTTTTTTTGTAAAATCACATTCTACTAGTGATAAGGAACTCATGGTTGAAAAATCCATAAAAATAGAGTAGAAATCGAATTAGAAATCACCACTTTTCTTAAAATTCAAGTTAAGGAAGAAATCAAGAAATTTGGGGTTTAAAAATTAAAAATTAAGGGTTGAAATCACCAAATAATTAATAAAAAGGAAAGGTTTTAGCTCAAAATTTACTTACCAAACAATTTTACTCAAATTGCCTCTCAAAGCTCCAAAGATTCAACAATGGAGGAAATAGGGGGTTTTACGAATAAACATTGTTCTGGCATCAAATAACCCTTTGCGATCGAGAGTCACTAACCCACGTTGTCGCGAAGAGTACCGGACACAGCTACCTATCGTGGAGCACACCCTCATGATCGTAAATAACACTAACCCAACACATCGTAATTGCATGACCTAGGGTTGCGATCGCGATGAGCTAAATTACCTGCACCAAAAACTAGCAAAACCCCAAACTCAGTCTTCGATCGGAACCTCAAAATTCGTTAGGAATTCCATATACATAAATATTATATGCACTCCTACTAAATTCAACAATCCGGACTCAATGGAAATATTGAAATTCGAATTTGAGGTCTTCTTGACCCGAAATCCGATCAGTTGCAACTAAACTAGTTTCGACACTTGAAATATCCAAAATACCATTGGAACCTCTAAAAATTACAACAAAGTCATTTCTAGCGTTAGAATCACCCCTCGAAACTATTGAAATCATCAGAAGTCTAATCTGAGTCTCCGAACTCGATTTGTTGAACAAAGTCAAACTTAGCTCATTTAAAATCAAAATTTTCAACTTAAGACCTCAAATTCACATATCAACCCGAAATCTGATTCCGACGACTCACTTAAATCATTTTCTATATTTTAGAACTGTTGAAATTGACGAATTCCATTCCGTGACTCTAAACTCCAAATGGTATAAAATTTTACTTTTAGAACCACTTAAACCTTAAACGTCAAGAACTTGCACAATTCACAATCTAATAAGGCTTAAACAATTCCAACTACACAAACTGATCAAATAACACTCGGGAGCACTAAAGATAGGGTAAAATGATAATTTTGTAAAATTTTTAAAAATGACCCTCAAAGTTGTTACACGGTGGTAGTGGTTGGTGTTAGTGACTAGTAATATTAATGGTGATGATAGTTCTAATGGTAGAGGTTGTTGATGTTGTAGAGTGACTGGCACGTTGGTGACGGTTGATAGTGGTAGTGATGATTGTGAAAACAAATACTTGGTTGATGTTATAAGTAGTTGATGGTGACTGTGGTTGTTGACGATGTGTTGGTGGTAGTTGAAGAAAGCTCTTGTTTTGATAGTGAAGGTATCTGATACATAGTAGGTATTGGCCGCTGTGGTGTGGCTGATAGTGGCGGTGAAGGTGATGGTAGCAGTGAATATAATTATAATAATGGAGATGATAGGTATGGTAGCGATTGACAGTGGTGGTTGGTAGCGATAATGATGGTTGTGATGGAAGAGGTGGTTACTAGTGGGCGTGGCTGATGATTGTAGAGAGAGTACAACAACAACAACAACATACCAGTGAAATCCCACAAGTAGGGTCTGAGGAGGGTAGGATGTACGCAGACCTTACCATTATCTCATGGAGATAAAGAGGCTATTTCCGAAAGACCATCGGCTCAAAAGTCACAACCCTAAGTAAGAGAGAAAAAATAATATATCTACGTAATGGAAAAATAAATAAATAAATAAAAATAGAAAATAAATAGATAAATACATAAATAAAAATGATACAAATTTTACAAGACCGGAACAATAACGATAGCAAAGTAACTTGATAATTAAAGGCAATAACAACACAACTATAGTAGCACGCCTAGATCTGCGGCGAACCCTAAACCTACACAAGGCAAGACATTATTCTATCCCTACTAACCTTCTGCCCTAATCCGTGACCTCCACTCCTTTCTATCTAAGGTCATATCCTTAATAATATGGAGTAGTGCCATATCTTGTCTAATCATCTCTCCCCAATAATTTTTCGGTCTACCCTTACCCCTCCACATAGCCCCCAAATCCAGCCACTCGCACCTCTTAACTGGGTCGTCAACACCCCTATTCTACACATGCCCAAACCATTTCAGTCTCGCTATTATGTCGAAAATAGACAGTTTAAAATTAATTTTAACTTTTAGAGAAAAAAATCAATTTAAAAAAAAAAGAGTTGTCACTTAATTTTTTAAAGAAATTAAGAAAACTTAATTTAAAAGACCCTAACAAATTTAAATCTTAAAAATTTAGAGAAAATAGGTAAGAGGTTCTTATTTCCACTTTGAGAAGTTGTTAAGCATTCAAAGTGGCCACTAATGCGCAGTTATCCAGCGATGTAAATCATTTGGCTATTTTGAAAAATATTTAAAAGAACACTTAAGTTTGTTTGAAAAAAAAATTAATTATTTGAAACACTTTAAAATATTTTGAAAGGACTTTTGATCAAAATAACCAAATAAAATATATCATTTCAAAAGAATAGTCATAAAAGAAAACGGTTTCTCTTTTAGGAAAATTTAAGAAGTTAAACCTAATTATAATTAACATCGAAACAAATATAAATAAAGAAATTATTACAACCCAAATTAAATGTAAATAAATAAGATATAAAAATCTGGCTCAACACTTAATTTCTGTACACTTGGACTAAGTTATTGGGCCACCTACGTTTTAAGCCTTTGGTACAATTTCAACGTATATCGCTGATGTATATCAGTGAATGCTTCACGTTTTCCCCTGTATCTCCTGTATATAGATTGTATATCAGCCTATTCTCGATCTCCAAAACCTGTATATCGGTTCCTTGTACCCTTGGATATCAGCTTCCATCCCTTGATGAGGTTTGACTCAATAAGAAAGGGTTTTAGGCCTTAGAGACCCAATCAAAATGCGTAGAGGGTGGTAATAGAGTCTCATGGACTCGATCGGATTTCATGGCAAGCAAAGAAAGAAAACTCATTAGCAAATGATGAAGAATTCATTAAACAGCTAATAATTCAAATTCCATTACTACTTGTACATATTAGTTAATCAAAATATAGAGTTATTGAAATTAACAAAACTCATTTGCCATTTTTGCACTGGCAGTTCTCATGTCTAATTTAAGACAAAGAATTGTCTAGTAACTAGGAAATTATGATAACTTTATTAGATTGATCGGACAATGGATATTATTTCTAAGACTCATGTATTACCAACAATGGAAATCAACTTTTTAAAGCTTTAATAATGAGATCAGTAGTTCAAACAAAGAATATTTACCATTTCAAAACAAGAAAAAAGAGAAATATCTAACATTGAGATAAAATCTCTTTGCCAAGTAAATAACCTATCATTCATTGAAAAGTAAGATTTGCTCAAAATTAAGAAAAAAGAAAACAAATAGTTGTAGCTAAACAAGTGCTATTGTATCAAAATTTAGCAAATAAGACATAACCTCACCTACATGAAAGGCAAAGGTGTGACGATATTCAAGATGACAGGCTTAGAGTAGGATAAGACCAAATAACTTAAAGGTCGAGCCTGAAAATAGGGCAACATACAAAATAAAACAACAAACTGGCACATAAAGTTTAGGAGAGAGCAAATCCTTCATGGATGTAACATAAATAGTGAAAGTACTTAAACGAGGCGTAAATAACATTTTACTCATGTATTATTTAAAAAATATGATAAGAACATAACATAATTTTATCCCAAATTGATAAGCTTAAAGCTTCAGATTTATGAACTCATAAAACAGACCTATCTCTTTAACAGAAATAATACGAAATCAACAAAGAGACATGCTTCGAATATATGAGAAAATAGATAGGAAACATTGAACAGTAAGTGAATTAATACAGCCTAATCTTAAACCAACATTTATCACCTGGCAATCACCATAAAAGAGAGACTAAGACCGGAAACTAATCGACACACAAATAATACTAAAACAACATTAAAACAAATAGCCAACATCACGAATGGTCTCAAATAAATCAACAATTCAAATGAATTAAGAATTGAAAAGAGGTCATATCAAAAAGAACAAATAAAAGGGGGGAAAGGGCAACAACTAACCAAAGAAAGCATAAACGAAGCTTTAGTCCGGATAGAGAGATTTAAAAAAAAATATATAAAACATCACCTAAACCTAACTCTAACATGAAAAAAGTTGAGATGTAGTTAAGAAAACATCACTAAAAAAAACACAGAATGACTAGAATCAATCAGTATCAAGGCTCAAGGAGAGATTTTTACCTCATTTTGGGCAGCGAACTGAGATTCGATGAGCTTAATATCGATTTCACTTCGAACCCTTTAAAAATGAGCAAAAGAACTTGAAAGAAAATTGAAAATTTGAGGCTCAAGCCCTCATGGGTTTGATTTTTGAGAATACTATTCTTCAACTTTCAAATTTCAACTCTCTGTCCGTCCTTCTCTCGTCAAACAATTCTAGAATTTATAGTCGAAATACAATCAATTTGAATTTTGAAAAAAAGAGCATATTCCCAATAATTCAAATTTTATTATGACATTCTCTGATTCAGATTAGATCTAATGGAGATTTTTCAAAGCCAAAATCAACAATTGAGGCTCGAGATTTGTAAATTTTCAAATATGGAGAGAGATAGAGGCGGTGTTTGAATTTGCTCGCTGAGTTTTTTGATTTGGACGTTGATGGGAGGACGAAGACGAAGACGAGTATGGGGTACGCGTATATGCGTGGATGTACTGGAGTATGTGGGTATACGCTATGTTCTTCTGGGGGTGTATGTGTGCGTTGGTCTCTAAGGAAAAAGAAATTGGATTTTATTTTGATGGGCTGGGCAGATATATTAAGTGTATGTTTTTGTAAATTGGGCCGGAAAAAATATATTAACGGAGTGAATTAATGGGTCATTTAGTTGTGGGAATTGGACACGTATATTTGCGGGAGGAGTATACTTCATATTGTTGTAATGTTGTGATGTAGAGTTGAAGGTAGGAAATTTTATGGGTAATTGGGTTGCCATGTGTTATGCTGTAATGTTGCATGTGAATTGTTGGAATTGGGACACGTGGGAATGAATTAGGTTAGAGGTATAGAAAATTGTAGGTATGGGTAATTGGGTAGATGGTGGGTATAATATATATATATATATAAAGAGAGAGAGAGAGTTAGGATCGGGCCAATGTAAAGGGAAAAAGAGTGAAATTAGGGTGGGAATTGGGTAGGAAAATGGGCTCAACTTTTGGCTAAAAATAATGAGTTGAAATTTGATTAAGGGTGGAGTGAAAAAGTGGTTAGATTTGTAATTGAAAAGATAATCTAGTTATAGCCAATTGAATTACGAATTTTAGCCGAAATGAATTAAGGAATTAACTAATTTGAATTTAATTAAGAAAATTGGCTAAAATTTGAATAAAATGAATTAACACTAATTAATTAACAAACTTCTTAATTCTAACCAATAAATTAATTAACCTAACTATAAATTAATTAATTCAAAAATATAAGCTACTAATTTACGAAATAATTAATAAAATTAAAATATTTTTGAGATATTTTCAAATATTTATAAAAAATAATAATTATATAAATAATTATATAAATAATTATACAAAACTATATATTTCATTAAAATGACAAAAATTTCTTTAAAATAACTTGAAAATATTTTGTATATGAAAGCTAATTATTTAAAATGTTCGAAATTAAAGAAGCTCGATAGCTAATTTACATTGTGGAGGGTCAAAATTGGGTGTCAACACTCGCTTCTCTCATCTTGTCTTCCACAAAGGCTACTCTCACCTTCTCCCGAATAACCTCATTTCTAATCTTATCACTCCTAGTTGGTCCACACATCCATCTCATCATCCTCATCTCCGCAACATGCATCTTATGAACATGAGTGTTATTTATTGGTCAGCACACCACTCCGTATAACAGCACGGGTCTAACCACCATTATGTAGAACTTACTTTTAAGTTTAGGTGGTACCTTCTTATCACACAAGACTTTAAAGGCAAGCCTCCATTTTATTCACGGTGTCCCAATGCGATACGTGACATCCTCATCGATGTTTCCAATGCTCTGGATGATGGATCCAAGATATTTAAAGCTTTCTGCCTTGGAGATGGGTTGAGTGTCAAGCCTCATTTCCATGCCCTTTTCGTTTATCACAACACTGGATTTGCACTCCAAGTATTCAGTTTTGGTCCTATTCAATCTGAACCCTTTGGACTCTAGAGTTTGTCTTTAAACTTCCAACCAATCATTTACTCTGTTCCGAGTCTTATCAATCAAAACTATGTGGTTCGCAAATAGCATACACCATGGAACCTCATCCTAAATAGATCGTGTCAGCTCATTCATCACCAAGGCAAAAAGAAAAGGACTCAGTACAAATCTCTGATGTAGTCCCATCTCAACAGAAAAATGCTCCGAGTCTCCCTCCACCATCCTAACCCGAGTCTTGGCTTCATCATACATGTCCTTTATTGCCCTAATATACACCATCGGGACACCTTTAGCCTCTAGAAACATATAGAGAATATCCCTCAGAACTTTTTCATAAGCCCTTTTCAAGATCTATGAACACCACATGAAGATTCCTTTTTCTTTCCCTAAATTTCTCTACCAGTCTCCGCATAAGATGGATTGCTTCTGTAGTCGACCACCCCAGCATGAATCCGAATTGATTCTCTGAGATTGAAACTTCTCCTCACCCTCATATTAACCATTCTCTGTCAAATCTTCATAGTGTGGCTTAGCAATTTGATACCCAAGTAATTATTACAGTTTTGGATATCACCCTTGTTCTTGTACAATGAAACCATAGTACTCCATCTCCATTCATCGATATCTTAGCTGTAAAAATCACCCACACGAAAATACCTCTTAATAATATTAAGACAACTTTGTTCAAGATTTTAATGATTAATACCTATTTAGATCAAAATTGTGTTTAAATCTTAACACAAGCAAATGCAACTTAATCCTAATTAATGTCTGAGCCATTCAAATTTGTATTTCATTAAGTGCAAATCAATGAGGCCTACCTCAAAAAATAATAATCCAGTCCAATGCCCGATAGATACAAAATACATTAATCTCTTAACCATAATACAAGTATAAACAAGTATATGTAGTCTAGATATTCATGTTGAATAATTTTTTCTCGAATTAGTTGTCATTAATTTTGTATTATCACCTCTGCACTAGTACTCACCACATGTCAAAATTTCCTAATCCGGTTTGTTACTCTCCAATCTTGAACGTCAAACAAGTGATGAGTTTCATATCATTCACAATTAAGGTTAAGGATTCAAATTCATCAATGAAATTAAACATTATTTGAGGGATAAAATGTAATATTACATAAACAAACTATGGGAAACGAAAATATATATGGACTCTCCTAATTATAATTTGTATTATATGTTGATTGAGATACAATTAGAAAGAAAAGCAAAACGACCGTCTTTGAATGTCTTCGATGTCACTAGACACCTTTTTCCTTGCTTTTACTTATTTCTATCAAAGAATTTTTTTAAAATTATTATTAATAAAAGATTGTTAAATCCGTCGACGTGAGGCAGTTAACTAGAGATCTATAATTTGTTGCTTATACTTATTTTTATCACGTTTTTAAAATTATTATTAATAAAAGATGGCTAGATTTGTCGACGCGCGATTTTGACGCGTCCACTCAATTAAGTAGAGATCTATAATTTGTAAGTATTATTTTTATTTACCTACTATGTTAATGACATGATTCTAGTAGTAGTATTTAATTAATTTATACTATATTAAAAGCATAAAAATTTTTAAAATATTGATTGAATTTTTTGCTCTTAATTAAAAAATTATACTTTAAATAATATTATTTTTTTCTATTTTTTTAAATTATTATTTTTTATATTTGTTATATTTAATTGTATAGTCACATAATAAGAAGAAAGAATCCTAAAATAATTAATCAATAAGGTTGTCCACGTGAAGGAGACAGAATCCTAGAATTATTAGGAGGACTCCTAATTATTATCTTGAAAAGTTAACGTCATTTTAATATAAAATAAATTGCACAAAATTAAACTCAAGACCTCACGATGGTTGCAATTTGCTAAAAGTTTGAAGGTTTAAGGAGTGAGTTAGCTTTAGAATTCTTTAACGGAAAATGGTCTAAAATGTCTTCAACATTCAAACTTTTAATAAAATTTTAATTAAATAAACTAAATAATTTTTTTAAACACATGACGATCATCTATTGGTTACAATTTAATTATTTAAAATTAATTATAAATCAAAATTTATTTAACAGAATTTTAATTAAATAATTTGAATATTTTTTTAAACATGTGGCGGTCATCTATTGGTTACAATTTAATTGTTTAAAATTAATTATAAATCAAAATTTATTTAACAGAATTTTAATTACGAAAAAGTGCCTAAAATGCTCTCGAACTATTAGAAATGATACAAAAATGCTCCTCTTCCATATATTGGGCCTAAAATGCCCTTTTCCGTTAAAGAAAAAATTATTTTTGGACCTAAAGGTGGATGTCAAAGGTATTTTAGGCCCAATAAATATATGAGAAGCATTTTGTACCATTTTCAATAATTCAAGGACATTTTAGGTGCTTTTCCGTTTCTTTAATGATTTTATTGATTCGGGACCTTTTGTGTGTACGTTCATTTGTAGGTTTTATCTTTACTTGTTAGACTTGTTTCTGTGTCAAGAAAATTTTAAAAAGGTTTAGATCAAACTCTTACATTAACTTTCAAAATTATGGTGAAAAATATTTTTTAGGGTGGTTAATTATAATGAATAATTTTACATTATTTTATTTCAATCTAATAAGTTACATCTTCTCCTGTAGTAATTAGTTTGATCAGCACTTCCGAAAGAAGTTTCAAACGCTTGACTTGAAGCGTTGTATACAGATATATTAAATAACTTTACGATGATTTGATTATGTTTTGAGACTAAATTATGCATAGTTTAATATGATTAAAGAGAAATGGCAAGAAACTTGTTTGACTGGTCCCATCATCCCGTCAGAGTGGGATGGTTCCGCCTCAGCGGCGCCGCCAGAGCAGGAGGTCGTGGGACAGAACTTGAGTCGCGAATTTCTTATTTTCCGCGACTTCTTCTAAGTGGAAGTTAGAGGCGAAGGTTTTTGCAAAACCCTCCAAAAAAACTGCTCTTGACCTGTGGAGAAGAGGGGAGGGAATTTCAGCTTTTGAAAGGTTTCAACCGATGAAATTCAATCCGTTCTCGCCCGTAGAACATCTAGAACCAATGAATTCAACAACATTATCTCCCCACGATTGCTTGGCACGCAAGTAGGCCAGACTTCTCTTTTCTGAATAGTAAATCTATGCCTACTGTGTAGTATAGAAGGAAATTTAATGAGAAATCATATAATTAAGCTGTGGGTCACGGGTAATGGGCAACGGGCAGAAATTCGAGTGTGTTAATGTCTGGTTTGAAAGTGACCTAATAAAAGGATGCTATAATGATTTGGAAAAGTGGTTTTGGTGGTAATATTATTGCATACAGACAATTATTTTGTAATGGGCATAGTATTGAGTATAGGAATATAAAACTAAGTAGAGATTGATAATAAATCCTAAGAGTTTGACTGTGTGGGTGTTGGTTGGGTACCCAGAATGGTCTTAAGGGTGTAATTGCGTTACTTATGACATGCCTAAATGTGTATCGATAAGGGAAACAAGTTAGTTCTTATATAAATGATTACTTGCTAGCTTGTTGTGATGAACTTGTTCTGTTAATATAATGTTATCTATTGTTGGTATCTTATGGTTGGTGCATAATTGGATCGGGTGTCACATTCCGATACGTATATGGATCAGGTATCATATTTTGACACATACATATATGGATCGAATGTCACGTTTTGACACATTCTTAAATCGAGTGCCACGTTCCGATACAAGTATGACTGGATTGGGTCTCTTGAGAGGGCTACGTATATGACTGTGAATGGTCTCATGAGAGGACTTAATGATATATGCATTTCCGTATAATAATGAGGTTAGTGGTAAATAAGCCATGGACTAAGGACCGTAAGTGAACCCTTGAGTTAAGGTGTGTTAGTTATAGGAAACTATGATCTTGAATAAACTTATTGGTAGATGAGATAATGGGCCTTATTAGGCCTGGATGTGATCTATATGGTAAAATCGTATTCTATATTTATACACTTAGAAGTTAAGATTTCTAGTTACCAAGGAGTTTTACCATTGTGATTTCCATGAATAACTGAGATAGGGTAGTGGCTACCTAGAACTCTGGTGAGTTGGAGAATGTGGTTGTGAGATGGTTATGCCTTATGTTGTAAGATAGTTGGACTAGGACTAGTGATGGTTGGGTGAAATCATTGAGTGGTTCAGGTTGTTAGGTGGGACTGTTATATTAAATGAACAATACTACGGTATGCTCATAACCCATAAGTCTTAATTTGTAACTAGAATATTAGTGAAACTCTGAAGTTTAGAGTGGGGAACACTTTAAGGTGGGAGTAAGGGGTGTACTTATTTGGTGGGGATGGATAAAATGATAAAGTTTGACTATTATGATATTTCTTATTTTTCTGTTCATATATTATGCGGTGGGTATCAGATTGAACGATGATGTCTATCAGTACATGTTGTTTGTACTGATACTACTTTTGCTATGCCACTTGGCATAGTCTGATTGTAGGGTCAGTTATGTCTCTTAGGTGAACACGAATGCGATCCTCTAGCAGCTTTTATTTTTCCTTCCTCTTGGTGGAAACTGGGTCATTGGTCTTTTATTTTATTTCTACTCTTAGCAACTCTTGTACTTGTTTAGACCAGTATCCCTGGGGTTTTTTATGTGTCAATTTTGTATACATGTATTACTTCAGATTTTTATAAACTTCTAGCTTAATTACTCGGGTTGTTGAATTAAATTTCACACTGATTTTATAGAAGGGGTTAAGAGTTCTCCTACTTAAGTCATAGAGTGGGTGCTCGCACGGCCCGATGGGTTGGATCGTGACAATTTTAAAATTAACTATAATTATATAACTATTAAATCGTTACTTATTTGTAAGACGTAAAAACTCCTAATATTTTATACTTTAAAATTGACTAATTTTTTTCTTTAAATCTTTCCTTATTTGAATTATATTGAAATTCCTAACATTTAAAAATTTAAAATCAATTACAATTTTATTAACTTACGGTAATCATTTCTTTATTAAACTAATATAATAGAGATACCCACGCGCATTGAGCTTGAATCCTAAAGTGAGTTAGTAGAAAAATAAAATATTATATTAAATAATTTTATTCCTTATTAAAAGTAAACAAGAGTGTTCAACTTTCCTTAAATATACTCACGATGATTCTTTTTTTTTTTATATAAAAAAATAGATAAAATAAAATGTAGTAACACAACATATTTTAAGTCATTTCAATTAATTGAGCGATCTTGTTATTTACGCTCTTCAATTTCTTAGTTATCTTTAGTCGAAACTACTTGACTCTTTCGGTCTCAATTAATGTGAAAATATTTGATTAAGCATAAATTTTTATAGTAAAAGAAAGACTTTGATACTTGATGTAAAACAAGTCCCCAAAATTTCTATGGCTATAAAATACTCTTTTCCTTTATTTTATTTGTCCACTTTAAACTTTACACATTCCTTAAAAATAATTACTAATATAAATATTTTATCAAAATATTCATATTATTTGATTTATAGTCTTCGGTCTAAGAAAATAATTTAGTGAATAAATAATTAATATTAAAAAAATTATAAATATAATAATTAATATATATATAATTTTATTAATTGACATAATAAATACATACAAAATACGTACATTAAATTAATTCCGAGAAAAAACCGAAAAGAATTCTATGATAGCACATGGGGTTTGCGCCTTCGAGCTGGACTCCAAAACTTTTTATATACAAACAAATATAAACATTAAATTAGTTTAGGGAATCAAGAGTACTGAAAATGAGTTAATAATATTATTATATTATTAGGAGAAGCAAGAAAAAAAAAGTTTACATTGGCGACCAATAAAATGTTAGACATCTGCCAATGGACTTTCAGCAAAAGAACGGACTTCAGAAGGAGGAAAAAAAAGGGAAAACTTACCTAAATATACAATATTAAAAAAATATTTATCATTTATAGCAATAAAAAAATAATTTTATTGAACATTTATAATATATTTATAATACAGTTTTAATACATATTGCAGAGAACTATTTATAAAACATATATAATATAAGTTTTATAGATGGATAATATATTTATCACATATTTTAATAGACTTATAATACATTATGTTAGTTTCTTACTACACAAATATAATATATATTTTAAAACACTTATAATATATTTATATTGTATGCATAATTCACTTTTAATACAAGTGTAGATTTATCATAATATTGATATATATTGCTATAAATGGTAATAAATAAAAAATGTCGCTAAAATCAGTAATTAATTTTTAAAAAGCACTCAATTAAGTAATTTTTCCAAAAAAAAACTAAATTAGAAATATTACACGGTCGAGGGTTTGAGCCCATTTGGATTAATTTATAAGTTGTTTATAAGAAGTTTTCGATTTTTTTAATATTTGACTGATTAATTTAAAGTTATTTTGTAATTAAAATAAGTCCAAAAAATAATTGAATATATTTGGCTTAATTAATATAAAATAGTTTATAAGCTAAAAATAACTTATAAGTTAAAAAAAAAATAAGTTGAACTATCCCAACTTATTTTTTTTACTTATAAATTATTCAAAATAAGTTAAGTCAAACTGACACACACTTTCTTTATCAAAGATTTGTTTGGCTTGACTATTCCTAGGGCCCTGTGATGATGAATTTAGCCGCTGACTCAACATCAAAAGTTCACTTATTTCATTGATGTGCGTAGAAGTGTATTCAAAATTTTAAAATGATGAGTGCATTTTTATAAAAAAACTTAATTTAAGATATAAATTTAATTGATTTGACCTTAAATTCTTATCATTGAATTTATTAAAAGATTCAAAATAATTATTTTTTTAGAATTTTTCAAGTGGCAAACTTGAATTTTTTTGAAAGATTAATATATATATTAAAACGTCAAAAATGCTACCAATAAACACTTAGAGAGGTTTTAGCCAATTTTAGAAAGGAAAAAACAAAATAGATATAAGATTTATATTCTTAACCTCATTTAGAGAGGTGCACCCAATCATCATATTATATGATACTTTGGATGTGACTTCACACATTTATATTTAAGTATTTTTCAAAAAATTATAAGACTACTATATATGATCTGATCATGGGTTCACGTGCACCCAGAGAACCCCCTTTAAATACACGTTGTATGTGAGATTCTAATACCCCACGACACACCCAGAAAAATGGAAAAAATGAATTGGGATCAAGGGCGGATCCAGAGGGGCGAGAGGGGGCACTTGAACCCACTCGACAAAAAATAACTTTGCATATATAGTATAGATTTTCTGTATTTACGTACATATATTAATTTTGAACTCCCTAAATAAAAATACAAAATGTAGCTCAGTGGTTAAGGCCCTTCTGCTGCACGTTCGTGTTCAAGTTTCAAATTCCACTAATTACATTACTTTTTACATTTAGCTTTTGTTAATTTTTTTCATTTATTTTTCAACTTTTAACTTTTGTTATTGATTTTTCATTTAATTTCCAAATCAGTCATGAGATCACTGCCCAACTATGATTATTTTTTAAAAACAAATAAGTACTAAAATAGTAAATTAGGGACTTTTAATTACAAGAATCAAATTTTTTGTATCGGTAAACTATATACTACTGTCTCCCTTAAAATTGTGTTTTGTTGACTTATTCACATGCTTATGCTTTCATTTTTCAAATCCTCTAAGTGATAACCCTATCCGTCACTGATTGAAATGAATCTAAATATAATATTATATTAATAAATCTTGAATCTAACTCAACTTCAAAAACTAAGAAAAAAACGGTTCAAGAACCTATAGAAAAATCAAAGAACCACTAATCCCAACGGATGTGAAACTCCAACTATTGGATAGGGAGGAACCGAACTTTTAACCTAACAATAACACTAGAAGATAGAGATTGTTGATGAAGAGTTAAATAATGGCATTCTAGTTTCATTTATTAATCTGAAATTTTAATATGTTTAAGTTGCAAACTTTAAAACTCCATTCGTGTACCCCACAATGTATTTCCATGTATACCCCCATCAATATCATGTATATTATCCTATATATCTTGTGATTTCGGAGGTGAAGTGTCAATTGTTTAAATTAATTATTTCAAAATTTTAGAAACATTTTAATTTTTTTTTTGAAAAACAAAGAACACATCAACTAGAATTACTTTGTATATATTGTGAGTTTGTAGGCTAGGATTGGTCATTCTTATGATGACAACATATCCAGCGTAATCCTATAAGTGGAATCTAAAGAGGGAGATATGTACACAACCTTATCCCTATCCTGTGAAGGTAGACATGTTGTTTCACTATAACAATATATACGTTCAAAATCGATCTTGTCCACCACATAGGTCATTTCCACCTTATTCCGACTACCATCTTTCCTAATTCTATTTGTTCTTGTATTCTCACACATTCATTACTCAACGTAACATCCTTATTTTAGCTACTTTCACCTTTTGGACATGTGGGTTCTTGACCGGCCAACACATTATAAATTATACCTTTCAATCTTGGTGGAACATTCTTATCACACAAGCCACCGAATGTGAAACTCTATTTCATCTATCCCGCCCCAATACAATATGCAACATAATCTTTAATCTCCCAATTTTCTTAAATTATTGATCCAAAATATTTAAAACTTCCTCTCTTGGAGATAAGGTGGAAATTGAACTTGCACTTCAAGTACTCTGTCTTACTCCTGCTTAATTTGCTCGTCTATGACTAGTTTATAACATTTACTTGTAGCTTTAAAGACATATAAACAGCCTTTGGCTTCGGTAACCTTAAATACACTAAGGATGTGGGTGACACACAAACATATTGAATCTCCGCCCTCTGAATCATGGTAATTATAATGAGTCATATGGAACATAGTTCGGAGGGAAGAATGTTGGGTATGCTAACAAAGTTCCATGGGTAGGGTTGTATCAACAAGGTTTGGGCTTAAAACTAAATTTCATAGAGAGGTCTTAATTTTTTTTCTAGTTGACATATATATATTGGAGAGGGTAAAATGTACGCAGACCTTATGAAGTGTAAATTTCCATTGAAAATAATAATATAAAGTTGAAATAATAAAACTTGACTCAAGAATTTGAGAAGTTGATATAATGATATAGAAATAATATTGTGCTAAATTTTATAAATTGATATAATGATATATTGTTGACTTGTTGCCGTACTTGAAATTTGAAGAAGATACAAAAAGTAAATTTGACCTTTTTGTAAACAAACAACAATATATTTTGCGTAATACTGAAGGTTTGACCGTTTGTGAGACTTCATGATATTCAATAATAAGAGAATACAAATAATAAAAAAGGGAATGAAAAAGGTAAATATAAGAATAATAATGCATGTTCATGTTAATCAACAAGATATGAAAAAGACAACAAAAGAGATAGTCCCATAAAAAAAATACTATAATTATCTAAAACTATTTCATTTCTCAATTATTATCGAGCCTCACATTAATAAGGTAAAACGTTGTTATATTTTCTATCAAAAAAATTCTTCTCAAATTTAACACAATATGTGCCCTCCACTGTTTTGGGGCACAAGACTATTATTTTAGTATTGTTATAGTTGAGACGACCCTGCACACAGTGGTAGCTGAAAAGAAAAAGAAACTACTTACTATAAGTTATTGAATATTCTTACCTCAGCAGCTTGCACATTTTTCTTCAAAAAATCTCATACCACTAAAATATCCATACACTATATATATGCATCTTCATTTTTTTATCAACTTTAAATATAGGACTTCATTGACACATCCAACTCTTTCCGTCAAACTAATTAAGTTCCATATGACAATCATCAATATTTATGGGCTTATCTGGACATTCACACAATCTGAGTAAGTATGGCCTACCACAACAAGGCTAACTTCTTCCTTTTTAGTGTGCATCTCCAAATTATTGGTAAAGGTAGTAAATTGAGCCTTATGTCACGGACTTAGACTTCTACTAAGATCTTCGTGCGGCACTTGACAACTTACTCACGAATCTTTCACAATCTTGCAAGCTCAAGTAAGCCTTTAAGACTAGATCGCTAAAGGAATGCTACATTGTAAGAAAGACAAGAGAACTTTTATGAAGAAGACTTTTGTATTTCTTGGAAGAATACTTGATTGCTTGATGGTTTGCTACAAATGAATGTCCCCTCTATTTATACTACTCCTAAGGGGCTTAAGTATAAATAAAAATTGCTATACAAGTCCCTCCATATTTACAAAGAAGTCCCTCTCTAGAATTCTCTACACACTCTAGAGAATTCCAAGGCTTTCAAGACTTCTCTACAAGCTTCCATAAGGATCTAGAGTCTTCCACTAACCTTTCCAAGACTCTAGATTCCTCTATCTTCTTCAAGATCAAGTGGCAGGTCATAACACTCTCCCCCACCTGATGTGGCGATGACCGCGGCACACTGCTGCTGCAAGAACTCCCAGATTTTGTCTTTGAACTGCCACAGGTCTTCATATCTCTCCCAGGTGGCCTCTTTCGGGGATTGTCCCTTCCAATGGACTAAGAACATAACAGTGGCCTATTGTCCCTGTTTTCGCTTGGCTTGGTAGTCCATAATGGCCTTGATGTCTCGATCATGGGAGGCGGTGATTGTGAGTGGCGCCCGACTTGATTCTCCTCGGCTAGGATCATCCTTGTCCTTATGGTACGGCTTGAGAACACTGGCATGGAAGACATGATGAACCTTAAGATGCGGTGGTAGCTTTAAATTGTAAGAGATCTTACCAACCTTGGCAACGATCCTGAACGGGCCCTCGTACTTTCGCACCAAGTTTTGATGCATGCCTCGCAACACCTTGAATTGCTTGGGGTTGAACTTGACCAAGACCATGTCTCCAACTTGGTAATCTGTGGGACGACGCTTGTGGTCAGCAAACTTCTTCATCTTCTTTGCTGCTTTGTCCAAATAAGACTTGGCAGTGTCGAGGTGCTCCTCAAAGCCCTTGGCCATGTGATAGGCCCCCAAACTCTTGCCCTCGAACGCGACTGGTAGTGAATGTGAAGTTTGTGGTTGTTGACCTATGGCTATCTCGAATGGTGTCCGCCCTGTGGCCTCACTCCGCTGTAGGTTGTAGGAGAATTGGACTACGTCCAGTAGTCTCGCCCAATCCTTCTGATGGGAGCTCACAAAGTGCCTCAAGTAGCACTCCAACAAAGCATTGACTCGCTCCGTTTGGCCGTCTATCTGCGAGTGGAAACTAGTAGAGAAATGTAATTCCGTGCCAAGAATTTTGAACAATTCTCTCCAAAAGTTCTCGGTAAAAAATGGGTCTTTGTCGCTAATGATGTGTCTTGGCAATCCCCAATACTTCACCACGTTCTTGAAAAATAGCCTGGCAGCCTCCATAGCAGTGCAACCTGCCGTGGCGGGCGTGAAACTAGAATACTTGGAGAATCTATCCACCACAACCATAATGGTCCCATACCCATCGGACTTTGGCAAGCATGTGATAAAGTCCATGGTCACGCTCTCCCATGGACGCTCCGCTACGGGCAGGGGCTCTAAGAGTCCTCCTAGTTGATGCTGCCGTACTTTATCTTATTGGAACACAAGACAAGTCTGTACATGATATTCAATATCGTCCCGCATGCGTGGCCAGTAGTAAATCGCCTCAATCAATGCCCTTGTGCGATGTTGCCCTAGATGTCCGGCCCATAATATGTCGTGACTTTCCTTCATGATTTATCGCCTGATAGCTCCGAATTTTGGCACATAGATCTTTCATCCGGCGGTAAGCAGGAGTCCATCTTCTACCCAGAAGCGCCTTGTCTTGCCTTGAGCGATTAGCTCCATAAGCCTCTTTGCCTCTGGATCATGCTGCATACCATCCTTGATTGCATCCTGGATGTCACAATGTGTTATGGTGATGGCAGCCAGTTCGAACTTCCTGCTAAGGGCATCAGCCATAACATTGCCTTTGCCCGACTTGTACTCCAGCTCGTAGTCAAACTCGGCCAAAAAGTCTTGCCACCTAGCTTGCTTCGAGGTGAGTTTCTTTTGTGACTGGAAGTAGCTAGTGGCCTTGTTGTCGGTCGTGACTAAGAACTTAGATCTAAGTAAGTAGTGTGTCCATGTGCGTAGGTAATGGACGATGGTTGTCATCTCTTTCTCCTGTATGGTTTACCGCCGTTCTGTCTTATTCAGCTTGCGACTCTCGAAGGCGATAGGGTGCCTCTCTTGCATCAATACTCCCCCAATGGCATAGTCGGAGGCATCCGTATGCACTTTGAATGTCTTGGAGAAGTTAGGCAACGCTAGGACTGGCTCCTCTGTTACGGCAGCCTTAAGATCTTCAAAGGCCTCCTTGCACTCCTCGCTCCAAACCCACGTATTGTTCTTTTTCAATACTCAGTAAGTAGAGCGGCTTTGGCGGAGTAAGCGCTTATGAACCTTCGGTAATAGTTAGCAAGTCCAAGAAAAAATCTAAGTTCGGTTACCTTTATGGGTATCTCCCACTCTTTAATGGCCCAAACTTTTGCCTCATCCATACGTAGTTCTCCCTGGATGATAACATGTCCCAAGAAGTGCACTTCATGTTAGGCAAACTCGCACCTTTCCACTTGCTGAAGAGCTCATTCTCGTGCAAGACTTGGAACACTTTCTTTAGATGTTCCATGTGCTCCTCCAAGGTGTTGCTATAGATGACTATGTCATCCAAGTAGACTACCACGAACAGGTATAAGTAGGGGTGAAAGATCTTGTTCATTAGTGTGCAAAAGGTGGCGGGTGCATTGGTTAAGCCGAAGGGCATTACCAACCACTCGTAAGCTCCGTACCTCATCACACATGTTGTCTTCGGTTCATCTCCCTCTGCTATGCGTACTTGGTAGTAGCCCTTTCTTAGATCCACCTTAGTGAAGTACTTGGCTTGTCCAAGTCTATCAAACAAGTCGGCAATGATCGGGATGGGGTACTTGTTCTTCAAGGTCACCTTATTGAGCGCCTGGTAGTCTATGCATGGGCGCAATGAGCCATCCTTCTTCTTTTGAAATAACACCGGCATGCCATAAGGTGCCTTGGATGGATGGATATGACCGGCCTCAAGGAGCTCCTTCAACTGCTTCCTCAGCTTCTCGAACTCGGGTGGAGCCATGCGGTATGGTGGGTATGCGGGCGGCCTCGCTCCTGGCTCCAGTTCGATCCTGTGGTCTACCTCGCACCTTGAAGGTAGGTGTCTCGGCAATTCTTCGGGCATCACGTCCTTATTTTCTGCAAGCACCTTCTCTATGCAATATGGTAATATCTCCTTAGCACCATTGTCTACATCCAAGATCGCAATGGTGGCTACGAACATCGGCTCCCTCTTCTTTAAGCCCTTTACAAGTT
The DNA here is from genome assembly GCF_947179165.1 of Solanum dulcamara. Classification (NCBI taxonomy): domain Eukaryota; kingdom Viridiplantae; phylum Streptophyta; class Magnoliopsida; order Solanales; family Solanaceae; genus Solanum; species Solanum dulcamara. Next base: position 70,268,923 of record NC_077241.1, on the reverse strand, counting down.
GTATGTCCGACATGTGGACTTGTTCTTCCTTCCTCGACATCTTGACTAGGGGTACCATGCAGGGTCCCTCTCACTCCATCACCAAGAGTTGTTGTAGGTAGGGATCGATCATCGTGTGGTATCATTGGAAGAATTCCTGCCCAAGTATGATATCAAAGATATCTAAGGGGGCGATAGTGAAGCTTGTATTACCTTGCCACTTGCCCAATGTGATGTCCACTCCATGAGCGACTCCGCACACGGGAGTCAATGGGGCATTGACCGTCTTCAGGCGGGTGTTGCTTGGTCCATAACTTAGCCCCAACCTTGCTGCCACTGTCTTGGTCATAATATTGGCTTCTACTCCGGAATCCACCATAGCACATGCGGGTCGTTCATTGATGGATATGTTAACATACTGGGCGGAGTAATCCCCCACCTTCTTAGCTTCCTTCGCGATGGCTCCACATAGCCCGATCATGCCTAGCTGAGTCATGTCCGGACCTTGCCCTTGGTCCACTTCCTTGTCCTTTCGCTCCCGCACTATGGCACTAAGGTTCTTCATCTCTGGACACTAGCATAGCTGTGAGGACCTCCACATATGTGGCAGCCGCTGCCCTTTGTGGTCTGCTCTTTTCTCTCAACGTAGCCTTGTTGCTCGAACCTCTTACCGTCAAACTTGTTGGAATTATGGCTCCTGGGTGGAGGATGTTGCTCTTTGCCTTTGCCACGATCTTCCCCACATTTGGCATGACTACTCCTTGTTTCTTTGTCCTTGCCCCTGTCATGCTTAAAGTCTGTTAGGGCTTTGTCTTGGGTGATGGCCTCATCGATAGTGCTGACTTGATGACTCTCCAACTCCATCTTGGCCCAATTTTGCAGCCCATCCATGAAGTGGAAGAGCATATCTTCATCTGTAAGGTTGGGGATTTGAAGCGTAAGGGTAGTGAACTACTTCACATAGGCCCGTATGCTACCCGTATGCTTCAGCTCCTGAAACTTGCATTTCGCCTCATAGATGACATTGTTGTTGAAGAAGGCCTTCTTGAACTCATCCCGGAACTGCTCCCAGGTGTTGATGATGCATAGACCCTTCCCGATCTTGGACTCCTTGCGCTTCCACCACAATATGGCCATCTCTGAGAGGTATAGCACGACCTTGTTGATCCTCGTCTCGTCCCTCTTCACTTTGTTACACTTGAAGTAATTCTTCAAGTGCCAAAGGAAGTTCTCCACCTCTTGTGCATCACGGGCACCTTTGAACATTGGTGGCTTAGAAGCCTCAATCTTGGCCTCTCGGTCCGTACTGGACGTCATGCATCTCCCAGCATCTATGTCTCCTTTAAGTGCTACCATCTCGGCCTTCATGGTCTCCATCGTGCTTAGCGTGTCCATGAGCCGACACTTCAAGAAAGTGATCACCTCCTTCATCTTGTACTCGGCAGCCTTGAGCACCTCCAACTCCTTCCGGATATTGTCGTTCTCCTCAAGGGTGAACTTCTGTAGAGACTTGAACTTGCCGTCGACCTTGTTCAAGTGCTTGCCTAATATCTCCACATCTTGTCGGACAACATCCACCCTTGCAATCCATTCCATGCCGAGTGTGACGTCCACGGGCTCCCCACCTCGCTCATCGTCACTAACCTCAGTGGCCAAGGGTGAGTAGGATGATAGGGCCTCGCTTGGTGTAGGCTCAAGAGGCACATCCTCACTTCTCTTAAAGTTCTTCTTTCCCTTGCGGTGCTTCCTTCCAACATCTTGCTTGACGTTGGTGGCGGTAGTGGCATTGATGTCTCCCTCACTTGCCATATCCCTTAGTAGAACCTCGCTCTGATACCACATTTTCACGGACTTAGACTTCTACTAAGATCTCCGTGCGGTTTTTGACAACTTACTCACGAATCTTTCATGATCTTGCAAGCTCAAGTAAGCCTTTAAGACTAGATCGCTAAGGGAACGCTAGATTGTAAGAAAGACAAGAGAGCTTTTATGAAGAATGCTTTTGTATTGCTTGGAAGAATACTTGATTGCTTGATGGTTTGCTACAAATGAATGCATCCTCTATTTATACTACTCCTAAGAGGCTCAAGTATAAATAAAAATTGCTATACAAGTCTCTCCATATTTACAAAGAAGTCCCTCTCTAGAGAATCTAAGGCTTTCAAGACTTCTCTACAAGCTTCCATAAGGATCTAGAGTCTTCCACTAACCTCTCCAAGACTGTAGATTCTTCTACCTTCTTCAAAATCAAGTGACGGGTCATAACACTTAAGATGCTATCATATTATCATGTCTATATTTGTTCTATGGAACCATCAATTCTGACACTAATTGTTTAGTTCAACCAACCCACACAAGCACTTGAAATTTTATATATACCTCCAATATAGAAATGTAGACAACGGCACAAATATTACATGTTGAAAATAGCATCAGGATTAGAATAATATGATGAGAAAATAGTGGAATTTCAATGAGAGGAAGGAGCATTTACCACACAACTTCTTACTTTGTATCTTACTAAGATTTTTTTAACTTTTACATAAATACATTAAATTGTGAAATACAAATACATACAAGAAAAAAAGAGAGCAAAAGAGAAAAGATGTCAGTGAGATAAAGAAGTAGTGTATTTCAAATATAATTACATGACGCGTCAGATACACTCAGACAATTTATATAATTATGGGAAAAGGGTCTGATATATTCTTTAGTTTTGTCATTTAGAGTTGATATACCTCTCGTTGAAAAAGTGGCTCATATATACCTATTGTTACACAAATGGCTCACATACCCTTTTTTTCTAACGGAAGTGAAAAATTTAATTTTAAATTTATTTTTTATAGTTTTTTTTATGAAAAAAGCTAATACATATAGAGGTATATTGAATCCTTCTCACACATAATTTATTTTTTGACTTTTTTGATTCAATGGGTAATTTGAATTTATTATTTTGATGGTCAAATTTATTTTTCTCACTACTTTTATTGAAAAATTTATTATACACGCCCCCATTTTTTTTATAGATACCAAAACTAAATTACAATATAGCAGCAAAAAAGTTAGTTTTAAATTATAATATAGTTGCAAAAAAAACTTTAAAGTTTTTTTCTCGTTTTTCCATTCACACTCTTTTTTATTTCTCTTATATTTGCACCAAAGAATGAAAAAATAAAAATAAAACAAGAATTATAAACTTAAATAATGATAATCAAAGAAGTCAAAAAAATAATTCATGCGTGAAAAAGATTATATATAATCTAAAATTTGCTTTAAAAAATCACATTTTTTTTACTTTGTCAAAAAAATTAGTTTTAAATTAGCACTTATACTAGGTGCTTTATGAAAGTTGCTTATTTTTCAATGTCTAATCAAAGCCCATACTAATTAATGCGCTTTCTAAAAGGGTCGATTAGAATTTCAATGAGTGGCTACCGCTAATACAGTAACTCAAGAAATGTTAAACTTGCCAAGAATGGAAATATTCGCATGTTTAGCTTCCTTTTAGACTTTTGATTAGTTAATTACATTAATTAAATATCTGACAAGCACTACCATGTCCATCCATTTTCACTAAGTTAATTTTCTTGATTTAATTAATTATATAATCAACCAACCTGGCCATGTTGGTGTGACCTTTCAAACTTGCTTAAATATCAGCCTTATTGATTTCATTTCCTAATGTCAATTCTCTAGGGTTTAATTTAAGTCTTAGTGCAACTTTTTTCTTATGGCTTCATCATATAAGAAAAGCATTGGTATGGTTCTTTTTCATGTATTTCTTTTCCTTCTTCTACAACAATGTGAGTTGATAGTTGCATCAAGAGTAGCAGTTATGAAATTTCATCAACCAAAGCCTCCTTCTACTAATATATTTTCGTTCAATCGTTACAAGAAGTATGAAGTCGTAAAAGATTATAGCGGTCCAGGACATAGCCCTGGTATGGGCCACAATAATCCACCAGGCGCGTCATGAGCTACTAAGTATTATTAGCAGAGAGGTGAATTCAGAATCTATAATTAATGTGTAACGAGTGAGATTTTATAACTATATGTATACATCATTTTTTTGGCGCATATGTATACATATTTCTAGCCAGATACAATGTGCTCAGTTGATCTTACAGAATTTGCCTTAGATCCATCTCTGCTAAACAACAAACACACCATGTTTCAACCGAGTATTATAGGTTTTTAAGTTAATTACTTTTAATTTTTTTTTCTGGAGGACGGTAAGCTTGATGCTGAAGGGTCGAAGAATATTGTGACAATATTTTTTCTGCAGCTTTTTAGAAATTTCTTCTTCTCAATCATATGTTATTGAGATTATTAGTCTTTTATTTTGCTACTTTTTATGGTTTTCTTCTTTTATGTAATGGGAGATTTTGAATTGATTTATTGTACTGTTGTTCATTTATGTTTGTTAAGTATTTAATCCATTTCAAAGAAAGTATTGAAGGGTTCAAGCACGAGGATTGAACAATCTAGTTTTTGAACTCAATTCCAACATCAATCCTTTACTACTTTTTACATCAAAAATTATATAAATCATAATGTAAGTCATAAATATCGTTTTGTTATTTGAAATATTTTAAAATATGAGCAAAAAAATTGGAGTAAAAACACAATTCAGTGCTCTAATTAAGTAATAAGAGTATATCATATAAAACTAAACAAAAAGGTGTAGTCTTAATGTCCAAATATTAAATGGATGTTTCTTAGCTAGATTTCACCTTTGACCTTGGAATAGCAAGACCACTTCTATGGCTTGAAGAAATAATAGGTCAACGAAAGAAGGATGAGTGAGAAATTTGGGCCTCCAATAAAAAAAGCAGGATCCAAACATACAATAAAAAAAGCAGGATCCAAACATACTCTTAAAGTATTCAAAATTAAGTAGATATGTCCTCCTGATGTTGTTAATAATCTAGCTCACACATGTCTTTATCGTAGTTGATCCAAATATGTATTTTATTTAATCAGAGTCCACAATTGACATAATTAGCTTAATAATGAGCGAAAAGGGAAAAATAATGTCCTTAAAAGATTGCAAAATTGAGCAGATATTTCATTAGTTAATAGTTTTTTTTTTTTTTTTTAACATGTACAGATTTAACTTTTTTTACTCAACGTTTATGTAACAATCAAAGCCAAGCACCAATTTCAAAGTTCGAATATAAATAGTTTAGCTTAAATCAATATTGCTATTTTTTACATACCAACATTATGATGTAAACAATATATTGAATTACAAACGTTCATATCTTCAATGATAAAAAATACAATTTATAAATATATTTTTGGTCTTCGATTTCCTAAGTTTTCTTACAACCTATTCACGTATTATCTATACTACACTACACTTGTGTCCAGGATTAAAGAGGAGATCATATTCGTCATCTTATTAATAAAAAATTATAAAATAGCAGAGCTCGCGTTAAAAGTTTAATTATAGTGTCTAAATCAATAATAATAATAATAATAATAATAATAATAATAATAATATGGACTAACATCAATTCTCAAGAGTTGATTTTCTTAGCTGGAAATCACAGTTGTAAAAAATATCAATGGAGTTGGAAGGAGGTACACAACTGAAAACTATTTTTTTTTCACTTGGTTAAATCTGCGAAAATTGGATTTGTAGAGTATCATTACATATGTTGTGGTGCGGTGGTGAGATTACTTCACCCTTAACCAGAGGTCTAGGGTTCGAGCCCTGGGTATGGAAAAAATCCAGTTGGGAGCGCCACCCCCAAATGAGTCATGTAGTGCGCGATCCGAATTTAGTCGGGGCTCCGGACACAGAATGAAAAATTAAAAAAAATTAAATGAGTATTATTAACGAAGGATATCTACGCCCAATTTCACATATTTTAAGAACATATTTGACCCTTTTTGATTATTAATCAGCCAATTAGGTTAATTAGGGACTCTAGTTAAATTAAGGATTTGTTGATCCTTCAGATGGTTTTATGGATTTGTTTGGAGTTTAGAGGTGAATCGGTAGCTTACATCAGGACAATTAAGGACATGTATGATGGCTCCAATACCCGAATAAGAATAGTGGAAGGATACTCGAAACATTCTCAATCGTGATGGGGTTGCACCAGAGTTTGGTCCTTAGCCCATTTTTATTAGCCTTAGTGGTACATGAATCGAGGTGGCATATCCAGGAGAGGTTCCATGGTGTATGTTATTCGCATATAACATAGTATCGATTGACGAGACATGCAAAAGAGTTAACGAGAGGATAAAAATTTGGAGACAGACCCTAGAGTCTACAAGTACTTTTAGGTGAAAAGGATTAAGACTGAGTATCTGGAGTGCATGTTTAATGACATAACACATTAGGTGAAAGTGAAGATTGATACACAAGCTATACTTAAGAGAAAAAACTTCAAGTATCTTGGATGCATAATATAAGGTATTAGATTGACAGGGATATTTTGCATCGAATTGGAGTAGGTTAGACGAAATGGAGGCTCGTTTCTAGGGTAATATGATAAGAATGTGTCACCAAAGCTCAAGGACAATTTCTACAGAGTGCTGGCTAGACCAACATTGTTGTGTGGGACAAGATGTTGGCCAATCAAGAACACATATGATCAGAAGATGAAGGTAGAGGAGATGAGGATGCTCATATAGATGTGTGAGCTTACTAGGAGAGATATGATTTGAAATGAAGCTATATGAGGTAAGGTGGGAGTGAGTTTCCTGTAGGACAAGATCAGGATAGAGAGACAAAAATGGTTCAAGCACGTAAAGAGGAAGTATATGGATGCAACAATGAAAAGGTATGAAAGGTTGGCTATAGTGGGTATTAGCAGAGGTAGAGGTATGGCCGAAAAATTAAAGAACTATGGAGGAGATGATCTGATAGGATATGCACCACCTCCGACTTACCGAAACATGATCATAAATAGAAAGATTTGGATATTGAGAGTTAGGATAGAAGGTTAGTAGGTAGCCGAGTGTTGTAGCACTTTTATGTGGGAGACACTGGGGCTGGTCTCCTCTTATCCTTATTAGTAGTATTACTATTTAGTACTTGTGTAGTTCTTTTATTGTTATATGTTGCTTCATTGGTTGTATTTATTTTGCCCCTTTGTTATTATTATATGTGCTTCATTGGTTGTAGTTATTTTTTTTTCTAGTCTGTTGTGGTAATGTCCTGTTGTGTCAAGAGTATATCGGAAACAATCTTTCTAGCTATCCTACAAAGATAAGAATAAAATATGTGCATATCCTACCATCTTTAGACTCCACTTATGAGACTATGGAGGAGATGATCCGATAGGATATGCACCACCTCCGACTTACCGAAACATAATCATAAATAGAAAGATTTGGATGTTGAGAGTTAGGATAGAAGGTTAGTAGGTAGCCGAGTGTTGTAGCACTTTTATGTGGGAGACACTGGGGCTGGTCTCCTCTTATCCTTATTAGTAATATTACTATTTAGTACTTGTGTAGTTCTTTTATTGTTATATGTTGCTTCATTGGTTGTATTTATTTTGCCCCTTTGTTATTATTATATGTTGCTTCATTGGTTGTAGTTATTTTTTTTTCTTTCTAGTCTGTTGTGGTAATGTCTTGTTGTGTCAAGAGTATATCGGAAACAATCTTTCTAGCTATCCTACAAAGATAAGAATAAAATTTGTGCATATCCTACCATCTTTAGACTCCACTTATGAGATTATTATTGTATTTTGGACCAACTATTAAACGAGAAAGCATATGTAAGCTAAAAGCTAATAATGACATATTTACACTTTCTTTTTTCTTGTAAGTAAAGAGAGTATACAACTTGTGGAGTAGTTTTTCAATTTTTGAAAAGAACATGTTTCATGGTGTTGGGTCGACAAACAACTTGTAGAAAAAAAAAATACAACCTTCTTTTGGGACAAACGTCAATAATTTTCTTGATAACTATCGGGAGAAATAATTTACTAGCCCTTTATAAATTTGTTTTAGTATTATATCTTTTTCATAAAAGATCTTTATTTTTATACATAATTTTTTTCATTTTTAAGTATAAAAAATCTTTATTTTTACACTTAAAAGATTTGAAAAGACTTTTCTTCTATTAATTTAAGCCTCAAGGCTATTTTAGTTTAATCTCTGTTTCCTCATAATAATATATATCATCAGCTCTGCGTTCTTAAAGAAAAAGAGAGCAGCGACAAACTCTTAAAAAAAAATTAAATGATGTCATAGTATGTCTTACCTTTAATTTCAATTAAAAACTTATAATTTCCAAGGTTAATGAGTTCAAAGGTTCTTTTCATAAAAGTGATGATGGATATGATGATAATTATATTTATGTTATCTCAAAGTCCATTATCTCTTCTTTTTGTTAAAAACAAAAAAATAGTTAATGAAGTGCACCACTTGTATTGTTTGAAAACGAGGATAATCTTATAAAGAAAAAGAAGGAATGCAGACAAGCTTTGGCATGTCAAGATTCTGGTCATCATAATCAAAATCTTTATTGCAGACTAATCATAACTTAATTTAGTGTTTAATGGTGGACTTCGAGGAAAGATATTTGATAAAGAAATAAAAATAAAATTCTTGATTTATATGCACATGAGGAGTTTGTCAAAATCTTATGAGTTGGGAAGTTAATTAAAGTGCTAAACATAAGTGATTATGTCACTCTATAGTCTATAATGACTTTATAAGTGAATTAGTCTAACTTGATGGAGTGGCCTTATTTATAAATATAAATATAAATGGCTTTAATTAATTAGTAGATAATTTACTATACTTGGATGACCATATAATTTAGGGATGTTCTTACAAATATCCAGTCGAATTCACTGCTTACTTTTCTTAATCGATATATATAAATTACACATTAATATATATAATTATAAATATATTATACATGAATTATATACATATTATATATCTATTGGCCTGCTATTTTAAGCTTATGCAATTGAGTGGATATATAGGGTTAATTACAATAATCCTAAGTTTATAATTAAATATTTAATTATTTTTCATATATACATATATAAAAAATAAAAAGTAAATATTGAGTTCACGTAAACCATAGGTATCATATACCATGTAAATTTAATGGAAAAATAGTTCCTATGAAACATTTGCAATTGACAACAACATGCACCACCAATATATTCAGCAGCATCCACCTGGTTGATGAAATGAAGGAATTGTGCTAGACTGCTAGTAGTATATTAATCCAAAAGCAAAAGCTGAGTATTACAATTATTAATATAAACCAATTTGCATTAAAATAACGATATACGATATAAATGTGCCTTGTGCCACTGAAATGAGAAATAATAATATTTCTCAAGTGCAGCCTTATAAAATTCAAGATTTATGCAAGCAATTTTAGTTAATCACAATGTAAAAATATTCTCAAGGATCTGGCATAAGTTAATTAAAAAGGTAATTTGAAATTTCGATTCTTTTAAATTTCTAAAACCAAAATATAATTAGGAATGGTTGCAGTACAAACCTGCGTAACCCCGCAAAAATTTTTACCAGCCCCAATAGCATAATTTTCTCTTTTCAATCCGCTCCGCCCCGCTTCATCCAAACCCACCCCACATAATTTGTTGTTATTTTTCTTCAAAAACACACTTTTTACAATGACTTTGACAGCTTATTGTGACAATCCGTCCCTCCATTTGTAAAATCATCAAGTAAAATCAAAAGTTCTTTACAAATACAATCTTTAATAGCAATCATATTGTGTTCTCTCTTCCATTCTCTTAGTGATTCCTAGAGTCTTAGGCTGACTTGACATAAAAAGACCGTGAGCAAGTGGTGCAAGAATGCGAGCAGCTTGTTAAGTGGCGCATGTGTGCTTAGTAGAAGACTAAGAAAGTGAAAACGTGGTATCAGAGCAAGGTTGCAACTAAGGAAATGACAAACGACGGACAAATCAATGTTGTTAACACCCAAGCCAATGTCACCCAGGATGCCGCCGGTAAGAAGGGCTATGGCAAAAAGAGAAATGCCGCCAATAAGAACCAAGAGGTATCGCCCGAGGTTGAGCCAAATGAAGGACTTACATCCCAAAAACCTTCTACCACAAAGACGAACGAGAATGATGTGGAGGTCTTGCCCAAGGACACCTCGCTCGATAGACAGTGGGTCACGAAGGTTAATGTGGGGATGGATGTAGTTGAGATATTTGGCCAACATTTGGGGAATGTAGATGGCACTCTAAGATTTCTTGAGGGACATACTCTTGAGGGACATACTCTTGAGGAGATCGAGAGCATTAGAAATGACTTGTATGGGCGTACGCAGACTGAGATAGAGACAAGGTAGACCATCGTTACCTTAGATTACAGGCTCATGTAGGCGTTGAGCACTATCGATGCTATGAAGGCAAAGATAGAGGTACTCGAAAGGCAGGTTGACGATGGCATGACTGAGATAGCCAGAAACGTTGTTGTGATGAGGAAGAGTAAGGTCGAGGCTCCCAAGCCACTAGTGTTTAAAGGGATTCATTATGCAAAGAAAGTAGAGAACTTTCTTTGGCACCTAAAGACCTATTTTCGATATGGAAATGTAAGGGAAGACGATACCAAGATCAATACCCGATTATTACGACTACATGCCCATCTAGTATAGTGGCTTGGAAGTAAGCTACCTTGACCATCTTCCAAAGTTCTACAGCAGTGTTGTACTTATCAAACACTGACATGCTATGGTGAAGACAAAAATTGGCTAATGTTGAGGGAGGTTTGTGCACAATTAGCACGTGGGATCAATTCAAACGACAGTTCTTTCCAAATAATATCTTGTAAGAGGCAAGATACAAACTTTGGGAGTTGAAGCAGACAAGAAGCATATGTGACTATATCAAGGAGTTCACCATCCTTATGCTTCAAATATCCAACCTCACCAGCGATGAATTATTGTTCTACTTTATGGATGGGTTACAGAATTGGGCTAAGCAGGAAATTGCAACGCTGAAAAATCATTGATGTAGACTAAGCCATAGTGGAAGTTGAGTCTTTGATGAATTTCAGGAATGATAAATACATGAAGACAGAGGCAAAAAGTCAGAGGATGACATTGCTAAGGATGAAAGAGATTGTGGAAAAAGCAAGGAAGTACATCAACAACACTACAAGACTCAAGATATCCACAAGTTCGATAACAAAAAGTCAATTGGTCATCACAGCTACACGAAAAAGAAAGCACAGGCCGAGAGGAAGGGATACTACTTATACAGAGGGCCACAAATTTTCAAGGATTGTCCCGATTTAAAGATTCTAAGTGCTATAGTGCGTGAACTAGAAGGTGCAATGAGAGTTCAATCACAACTCAATTAGGTGTGATTGGGCTATGTGGAGCCATCACAAAGTCAGCTAACCAAGTTATTAACGAGAATATAAATCAGTACATGAACCTTATCATCATCAACAAGCCCGCTCATGCACTAGTGGACACTAGAGCAACTCACAATTTTGTGACTGAGGCTGCAACAAAGAGACTCGAGCTAAAGCTCACTCCAACTAACTCTCGTGTCAAGACCGTGGATATCGATCCTCAAAATGCTCATGGTGTTGTCAGTAGTGTTGGTGTGAAATTAGGCAATTGGAAAGGTATAACAAACTTTACCATTACAAAAATGAATATCTTTGATATTATTATGGTAAGAGTTCTTCACACAATGTCATACCTTGATCGATCCCTACCTCCATTGTCTCTGGGTCATGGAACGAGAAGGGTCTTGCATGGTGCCTATAGTAACTATACCATATAATCAGGATCAAGCACAACTTTCAGCTATACAGCTTGTAAAGGGACTCAAGAAAAAGGAGCCGATGTTCTTGGAAACAACTACAACTTTGAGGGAGGCAAAGAGAAAAAGTCATTACCGTGTTTCACGTCTATTGGAAGGGGAAATTATCGGAGAAAGTTGAACGGGAACGATATGAGGACTTGTAGCTATTCAAAAATAAGATTCGAGAGTTTATGCAATAGCAATACGTTGTGGAAGTCGCAACATCAAGTGGGGGACAGTCTGACGACCTGCCACATCATCATGCCACATAAACGCCACATGACACAAAGTTGACCATGTGGAATACTTACATAGAAAGAAGGGTAGCCCTTGGTAGAAGATTCTAGAGATATGTGGAGAATTCCCTTGGAAAACCTTAGAATTCCATATATTTATATGGAAGGTCCTTGGAATATTCTAGAATTGTAGAGTATTCTAGAGAAAAGATTTATTTGTAAATATGTAGGGATTTGTTTAACAATTATTATTTATTTATTAGCTCCTAAGTAAGTAGCATAAATAGAGGGGCATCCATTTGTAAAATCATCAAGCAAAAATCAAAAGTTCTCAACAATACAATCTTTTCTAGCAATCCTCATGTGTCCTCTCTTCCATTCTCTTAGCGATTCCTAGAGTTTTAGGGTAACTTGGCTTAGCAAGACCGTAAGCAAGTAGTGCAAGAACGTGAACAAGTTGTCAACTGCCGCACGTGTGCTTAGTAGAAGACTAAGAACGTGACATTATTCTATCAACAAAAAAAACATCACTGCTGCAAGAAATAGTATTTTTTACCTCTGTTAAAGATTTTAGTTGAAGTTCATGTTAGAAACATGATTAAGCTATTAGCCATATCTTATTAATCCTTGAATCACGTTGATCTCAACATGTGATTAATGACAATGGATTCTAAAAAAATGCATTCTCAATTAACATAACATAATGACAACAAAAAATAACTGTTTTTTTAAGGCATAGGTTAAGGGATTAAGCCTATAAAAAGCAAATAAAAGGTTAATTTGGTAAGTACTTGATAGTTGATTTTTCTTGCCTAAAGGTCCTAAAGAAAGATAAGTTAAAGAAATAAGTTAGGAATTTTAGCGTTGGATTTATTCTAAATCCGCAACCCGCCTCCTCCACATGATTTTTATTAAAAAATATTTGAACCCACTCTGCACTTGTCACTACCCAACCCCGTAGGCCATGACTGGTGTCCAAGTTGGGCACCCAAACGTGCCCTTATTCCAAATTAGCCTTTTTAACCGAATAAACATATGTAGTGATTAGAAGAAATTGCTAAACAAATCACAAAAGTAGATATAGGCACGAGGGCTGACAGGCCGTCACAAAACACACAAAACCCCAAACCATATATACAAAACCCACAACATAACTCTATCTACAGACCTCTACAGATAATAGCATAGTCATATGACAGGACAGGGCCCCGTCGTACCCCTGACCAAAATATCAAAATATACAGAGATAAAGTCAGTACCAAAATACAAGCTCCGAACAAGGGAACACTGTCAACGACGCAGCAAATATCCTAAACAGGTGGATCAGCAAATCGAACTTCGGTACCTGCGGGCATGTAATGCAGCCCCCGAAGAAAGGGGGTCAGTACGAAAAATGTACCGAATATGTAAAGCATGAATTGTAATAAATAAAATCATAATCTGAATAGTATGTGCAGAAAACGAAATAAATGTTTAGAATTTCAAAATACTTATCATAATCCCAAATCATATATGCAAATACATATGTCGTATCCGGCCCCATTTCATGGGACTCGGTGAACGAAACGTGGTCGCCCTCCTGTCATTGGCGCCACAGCACATCATAACACCAGAGTAGAAAATATCTCCGTAACAGATCATATCATATCAGATGGACATATCAAATCATATCAAATCAAATCATATCATATTATATATGTACATGGCACAATATAACTCCATGGCATAACATACACCACAACCCATGTACATGTCATACCTGCCCCCTCACGTCGGGGCATGGCAAAAAAATGCAGAGAAGTACGCTTGATAACATATCCTGGCCCAGGCTTAGTGAAAGAATGGTTACAGTATGCACGAGTAGAGTAGTAAGAAACTAAATGCAATTTAAAATATAAAAATATTTATAGAGACTCAATAGCGTAATCCTGATGACAAGTCATATAAAAGAAACTGAGCTATAATCATAGTGTACTTCTTTCCTATGTCACGATGGTCTATGTCAAAACAGTCTTTCAGAAATCATTTTCCATATTTCAAAACATAATATGGGGATCAATTGAATAATTGAAATAACTATCATTTAAAAATCAAGATAATAGTTATTTCAAGTAACCTTTGATTGTCATTATGAATTATACTAAAGCATGAATTATATCAAAAAATAAATTATACCAAAATAGGATGGCTGGAATCAAACTCATGTATCAAAATATAAAGATATAATTTCTAGGAATTTACGAACATTAGCCATCCTAGTGTCTCTAAGAATATGAGCTTCTTTGGAATTTATACCTTTGTCCGTTTGTTTCATATAAATCATGCCAAAAGAAAGAAAGGTTAGCTTTACATACCTTTAGTGTTTATCCACACACAACATGTATATGCTGCCTCATACCTATATTAATACGTTAAGCGTTATGGTTAAGATATGGAAAGGCATAAAACATTTTTATCGTTAGTAGATTATTTCGAACAAAAACAAAAAAAAAACTGGACAGCACTTCACCTTAACTTCATCACCCTTTTTCGAGTATATAAAAGTAAAACTGGGTTTTAGAGTCTAAATGAAAGTTTTAGCTCTATCAAATAGCTTTCCAAAACATCTTTAATCAACCAAAACGGAGCTTTACACAAGGAGTTATGCTAAATTTACTAACAGCAGTCCCATCCAAAAATGGGTTTGCAAAACACAAAATTTTGGGCAGCAACTCCCTTATATTGCTCACTTTTTTCCACTTTCAAATCAGTCATAAAATCCCCAAGCAACATCAATAATCACACCTTCAAATGCCATGTCAAGACAAGCCAAGACGATATTCAAAAATACTCCAAATTTGTCCATTTTAATACCAACACTAATCATGGGATTTTCTTGCTTCCAAGTCCATTTAATACAAGTTAATATGTTTATTATAACCTTATTGGTAAGTTAAGTCAGTCCACATTCATAACACTCAACAACAATTTCAATCCACATACAACTACTACATCTTCCAATTATCTTTAATGATTCATAGTGTTAACGTTTTATTGAAACAATCCTAAAACAGCCCAACCAACATATAGTGCAACATATGACCTTCATTTTCATTAATCCTCCAATCTCAACAATAACAATAACAACCTATCAAAATAGCCCTTAACTACCAACATAAAGATGCTCAAAAACCTCATGAACACCTACCACAAGCCAAGCAAACCACCTATAATTTTTACACCTTATTTCATACTATTTTTCAACAATTTTCATGACCTATTGCAGCAGCCCCTCAACATAAACATCACTCATTTAAATTCAAGAAAGCCATGTTAATATCACCACAAGTCCTACCATAGCCCACAAACGAATTTCAACCTCAACTTTAACCATTTAATCCCTTCATTCTCATCCCAAAATCCATAACAATAACAATCAAATACTAAGCAAAATTAATTCATTATTTTCCATACCAAAACAGCCCCAAATGTCTTCTACCATGCCTCAACATCAACACCCATAATTTCATACATTCATCAACTCACACAAGCTTCAATTACCTTCAAGATGAGGGAAAAACGAAAAAGGAGATGAAATCTTACCTTAGGCTTTTATGACACAATTTGCTTGAAAATTTGAGGGCTTGGTCAAAAACGTTTTTTTTGCTTCTCTAATGGATCCATCCTTGCTTCCATAACCTTGAATAATCACCACACTTAATTCCCCAATTTCTTCCTCACTCTCAAGCTTGTCCGCCTCTCTCTCTCGTTACTTCTCTCCATTCTTTCTTTCTCAAAAGCTTAGGAAATTTGGAGAAGATGAGGGCTTCTCTCTCTTTCTTGAACATTCTGGAGTTGGGACACGTTTTTAGCTGCTATTTTGGTTAAAATGTAGACCATGTGTGCTGTCCAAGGTGACTAGATGTCCCCTACTAAAGCATGGGCCAATTAAAATTTTGCCATGTGGCAGTGGGGACCACTTTTCATCCCACTATTTAATTTAATTCATCTCAATTAATCTCAAATTCCCACTTAATAATTCAACCATGGTTAATTAATCTCTAATCTCGATTAATATTTTTATATTAGTAGAAATTTGAAAACCGGTCGAGCCATTTTTAAAATTCGGAATTAAAATTCGCAGCCAGCATCTTTGTTCAGTAAAATAGTCATATCTCTTGATACCGATATCGAATAAATTCCCACAACCTATGGTTGGAAAGATAATCCAATTATCTACAACTTTTATTTTATAAGGTTTCCCAAATTCCTGAGCCATGATGGCGTTATGGTCTCCCCAAGTCAGATTGCCCAAAAACATAACTTAAAAACATCTTTTTGGAAGGCTCACACTTGGATTTGGCTCAAGGGTCCTCCTTGAGTTGTGTTTAACTTCACATACATTATCCATATAAATTATCATATGTCCTTTTTATAAAAATCCATTAAGTGGGCTCTACCTCAGCTCACGGTTAAGCCATCTATAGCCATAGTAAGACAAAAAATTTCTGGGGTGTAACATCACTGCTCCGACCTCGCAAAAGCTATAACCCACCCTGCTCGAAAAGCTTGTAATCCACCCCATTGTCATTCCTAAATAAAATACAGGCTAGACAACAATAAGTTAAAACAACAGAATTAACCCTTTTAGGGGTCGTTGGTATAGGGATAGGATAGACGAATTAAGTTATCCCATGAATTGAAATATTTTATGAAATTAGTTGTCCCATTATATATATGATATGACTTATCCCAGCATTATAGAATAAATAATGATATAAATAATTTCGAAACTAACTAATATCCCTAATCAAATGAAGGATAATTTTTTCTTACATTTTATTTCGAGATTATTATCTCTTATTCCTCGTATCAAATGACCCCTCAGTGTTCATGGTATACATGTCAAATGGGTCAAGCCGCAACCAATTCCATCTCATTAAAAATCCGCTAACGATTTTGAATAGGGCCAGTCGAGTTAATTGGTTGGGTTGGGTTGGGGGGGTGTATAGATATTCGGGTTGAGACCGTCATTTAATTAATATTTGAGGTGGATTTATTTTGCTATTTTACCTATTTTGAGATTAGAAAATAAAAATAACAATATGAAAACAAAATGAAATTAGAAAAAGAAGAAGCTACTTTTTAAAATATTTTTATTAAAATAGTTAGTTAAAAAAGACAAATAAAGTAAACACAGAAAAGAATAACTGGTCGCCGCTATAATGCTGACATAATAAAGTTGGATGTGCTGATGTCAGCGGCCGAGAAAGGGAAAAAATACTTGTTTTGGATAGGAGCATGCATATATATCACCCTCTGAAAAAAAGTGTATATACATCTCCCTCTCCTAATTTTACTTGGTGGAGTTTAACTGAATATGTTATTGTAGGTATATATATATATATATATATATATATATATATATATATTGCTATGTTTGATATTTATTTTTTAAAAGGGAAAAGTTCATATATGTCATCAAACTTTTGAGAAAAGGCTAATTTATGTCATCCGTTAAAAGTTTGGTCCATCTATGCCATTGTCGTTTGAGAAAAGGCTTATATATGCCATTATTTTTTAATTTTAATTTTAGAAAACCACAAAAACAACTTTTAACACTTTTTTATTGGAGTTTTGAATCAAATGTACTCTTTTTGCTTCTTTATCTTCAAGAACACCAAGTACAAATAAGTAATACCAAAAACTCCAAATTTTCAACCTCTTCAATTTTTCACGAAATCAGCTCAAATTTCAATAGTAGCATCCCTCCGAGCTAGATATCAAAACTCAATATCTTTCAATTTCGAATTCAACCTAACCCAACAAGACATACTTAAAATTTTTTCAAAATTTTAAAACTTTAACATTCTTTAATGGTTGGAGTATGACACACATCATAAGAAAAGAAAACAAAGACATAAATTAGTAATTTTTTTCCTTTTCAAACTCCATGCTAACTTTCAATACTCATTTAATTTATTCTTGAAACTCAACCTTGGAAATTTAATTAATAAAGGGTATTATTGAAAAAAGTTTTCAACATCTATCTTGAATAGTGAACAATTTAATTATTTTGAACACTAAAAAATACTCCAATAATTCAGTTATTTTAGAATGGAGAGAGTAATAATATACCATTTCCTTTTAATTAAAGGTAGTACTAATTTCCAAGTAAATTATGTTAAACTATTATATGTGGGTATTTGAGTGGAAATATTTTGCCAAGACGACATAATATTTGATTGATGAGATGTACAACAAAATTAATGTTAGGTTGGAGGTGCGGAGATAAATTTTGAAGTCTAAAGGATTCAGGCTAGGTAGGATCAAAACAGAGTATTTGGAGTGCAAATTTCAGTGATGCATGTAATATTGCAAGAGGCAAGCATGGAAGTGTCACGATCCAAGCCTAATCCCTAGACGCGACACGACGAATAAGACACCCGCAGGTATCTCACCTAAGCCTCTTAGCATTCATTTAACTTTTCACAGGTAATGACATTGAAAATAAGCGGAAATGAAAAGGGAAGCGGGACTAAGGGAAACATCATAGAACAAGAGTCATTAACAACTTCAAAACATTATCCATTTGTGTCTAATAACAGACTTGGCGAGGGCTAAGACATGTCCCTAACTCACTCTCAAAATAAGTGTCAAGAAATGTCATAATAGAAATCTTAATACTCTACATAACATAAGCTAGAATAAAAAGGATGTTGTTCCTGAAACATGGGAAATCACCACAAGCAATCTTCAAACTAATCTGAGTTAGCCACGTGGAGGAGATCAAGGAGGAACATGGTCCCTACATGGTGAGTCTTTCTTGTATTCGGAGGAACTCTTTATCCTTTTATTATTATTAAGTACTATGTTTCTTTTGAGGTAGCCATGGACATGTCATTGGCAATGTTTGATAGGGTTAGAGGTTTCATAAATAGAGTTTGATTATGTAATTGGAGTACTTCTCCTTCGAAAGTACTTCTTTTGAGGATTATTTCTTTTCTTTGATGTTGATGATGAAGAGCCCACATAAGTATTCTTATTTTCACTTAAGTTTTTCATTGATGAATGAATGAGTGATGAGACCAAATAGTTCTCTCAGAGGCTAGGGATGGTTTATGAGTGTCAGCCACGCTAAGGGTACTCTCTTGGGGTGTGACAAATTTGGTATTAAAGCACAGAGTTCAAGAGTCCTAGGGTGTCTATGAGGCCGTGTCTAGTAGAGTCTTGTTTATGGATGTGTCGTACACCACACTTATAATTAGGAGGCTATAGGACATTAGAAATTATTTCACTTCTTTCATAATCTAGTTCGTGCGATAGAGTTTAACTCTATAAAACTATATTTCTAATTCGTGCGTTTACACATTGCAGACCATGCCTCCTAAACGTATAGCCAGTTAGAGGAACACTGCCAGCACTGAGGTTCTACAGTTAAATATGCCTCCGCCGAGAACTAGGGGCCGACCTACAAGGTCTACTGAGGTAGCCCAAATACCTATTGTTCAGACGACTCCTACTTCGAAGGTGGAATTCAGAGGAGTTATTGCCATGCTCACTCACCTAGTAGCTGCCCAGATGGGTAACTATAGTTCACCAACTTCTAGCTCTAGCTCTCAAGAGTCATCTGCCACCATAAGGGTTAGAGATTTTCTAAGGATGAACCCACTAGTCTCACAGGGTCTAAGGTTGAGGAGAATCCTCAAAATTTCATTGATGAGATATGGAAGATCTTGAAAGCGATGCATAATACCAAAGTTGAGGGTGTTGAATTGGTTTCCTACCAGCTCAAGGATGTGGCAAATGTGTTATATGACCAGTGAGTGTATATTCGCTGTGAGGATGCTGGACCTGCAGCTGGGATGAGTTTGAAAGTGCCTTCCTTGATCATTTCTTTCCCCAAGAGCTACGAGAAGCAAAAGTTGAGGAATTTGTGAACCTCAAGTAAGAGAGCATGTCTGTGAAGTAGTATAGTTTAAAGTTTATTCAGTTGTCCAAATATGCCCCAGAAATGATTCCTCATATGAGGGCCAAGATGAGGAAGTTTGCCTCTAGCCTGGGCAAACATGTAAAGAAAGAATATAAGGCAATGCTAATGATTTTTGACATAGATTTTTCTAGATTAATGATAAATGCTCAACAGGTTGAGAATGAAAAGAAAAAAGACCGTGAGGAACATTTAAGCAAGAAGGCTAAGTCTGGTGGGCATGAGAACGAGCAAAAACAAGGGAAGGATAACAAGTCCTTTCAGAAGAGGTCTTCTAATTATGCACGTTCCTTAACAATTGCTTTTACGCCTAATACCAGGTATGATCAGAGGTCACTGAGTCACCAAAACTTTCGAGCTTAGGGTTCTCAGTCCTAAGTAAGTGTGGCTCAAGGTTCTAGAGGAAAGCCACCGTATGCTAGATGTGGGAAGCTCGATTTGGGAGAGTGTCGTGAGAGCTCCAATGCTTGCTATGGATGTGGAAAGGCAGGTCACTTCCAGAATGAGTGTCCTTCAAAGAAACAGGAAAATAGAGGTAGTATAGCTCATTTTTCTTCTGCAGAACCGCATAATAGAAGTAATTAGAGAGGTGCATCTTCAGGTGCAGGCGGGAGAACAAATTGTCAGTATGCTATAGATAGTCACCAAGACCAAAAGAATGCACCCGATGTTACTAGTATGCTCCGAGTCCTTTCTTTTGATTTGTATGCATTACTTGATTCAGGTGTTACGCTATCTTTTGTGACTTCTTACTTGGCTAGTAAATTTGAGATCCTTCCTGAGTGTCTCTTGATCCTTTCATCCTGTCTACTCCTGTTGGTGAGTCTATCTTAGCTAAGAGGGTCTATAGAGATTGTACTATCTCAATCTATCATAGGGATACCATGGCTGAGTTAGTTCAGTTGGACAAGATTGATTTTGATGTGATTCTTGACATGGTCTGGCTTTATGCTTGTTATGCCTCAGTTGATTGTAGAACCCGAATTGTCAAGTTTTAATTTCTAAATGAGCCTGTTTTAGAGTGGAAGGGGAGTTTTGTAGTGCCTAGGAGTAAATTTATTTCCTACCTTAAGGCCAAAAAGTTAATCTCCAAGGGATGTATATATCATATAGTCTGAGTCAAAAATGTTAATGATCAGGCTCCATCTCTTGAGTCAGTTCCCGTTGTGAATGAGTTTCCTGAAGCCTTTCTTGAGGATTTTCTAAAGTACCTCCTGATAGAGAGATAGACTTTGATATTGATGTCCTTCCTAATACACAACCTATCTCTCTTCCTCCTTATAAGATGGTTCACACTGAGTTGAAAGAGTTGAAAGAACAACTAAAAGACCTCCTAGATTAGAGATTTATTAGGCCAAGTGTCTCACCTTGGGACGCTCTTGTCTTATTCGTGCGAAAGAAATACGAGTCCCTTAGAATGAGTATTGATTACTGGCAACTGAACAAGGTCACCATAAAGAACAAGTATCCTCTCCCTAGGATATATGATTTATTTTATAAACTTCAGGGTGCCACATGTTTCTCTAAGATAAACCTTAGATCAGACAATCATCAATTGAAAGTGAGAGAATGTGACATCTCGAAGACGGCTTTTCGAACCCGCTATGGTCATTTTAAGTTTCTTGTTATGTCTTTTGGATTGACAAACGCTCTTGCAGCTTTTATGGACTTCATGAACCGAGTATTCAATCCATACTTGGATACGTTTGTGATTATCTTAATCGATGATATTTTGGTCTACTCTTAAAGTAAGAGAGAGAATGCTAATCACCTAAGGATTGTCCTACAAACACTCAAGAAGACGGAGTTGTATGCTAAGTTTTGGAAGTGTGAGTTTTGGCTTGCGTTTGTAGCGTTCCTAGGCCATATTATATCTGGTGATGAAATTCGAGTTGATACTCAAAAGATTGAGGCA
Organism: Solanum dulcamara; assembly: GCF_947179165.1. NCBI lineage: Eukaryota > Viridiplantae > Streptophyta > Magnoliopsida > Solanales > Solanaceae > Solanum > Solanum dulcamara. The sequence goes on along the minus strand of NC_077241.1, from coordinate 70,247,039 downwards.
GTTAAGAACTGGCCCAAATCCACCTCTCCAACTGACAGAAGAAGTTTCTTGGGTTTGGATGGGTACTACCGAAGGTTTGTTAAGGGATTTTCATTCATATCTTCATCATTGACTAAACTGACTCAGAAAAAGGCTAAGTTTCAATGGTCTGATGCTTGTGAGAAAAGCTTTCAAGTGTTGAAAGCTAGATTGACTACTGCTCCAGTATTGTCCCTACCCGAGGGAATGGATGGTTTTGTAATCTATTATGATGCTTTCAAAGTTGGGTTGGGATGTGTGTTGATTCAGAAAGGTAAGGTCATTGTATTTGCCTCCAGACAGATTAATACCCATAGAGGAACTACCTCACTCATGACCTTGAGTTCGCAGCTGTGGTATTTGCTCTTAAGATCTGGCATCACTGTCTTTATGGTGTATATGTGGATGTATTCTTGGACCACAAGAGCTTGCAGTATGTATTCAGTTAGAATGAGCTGAACTTGAGACAGAGGAGATGGCTAGAGTTGCTCAAGGATTATGACATGAGCATTCTCTACCACCCGGGTAACACAAACATAGTTGTCCATGCTCGTAGCATGTTATCCATGGGGAGTACGGGTCATGTGGAAGAGGAAAAGAAGGAGTTGGCAAATGAATTGCATAGACTTGCGCATTTGGGAGTTCAACTTATTGACTCTAGTGAAGGTGGTACAATAGTCCGGAATGGAGCTAAATCATCTCTAGTTGTAGAGGTGAAAGGAAAGCAAGATCAGGACCCCATTCTCCTTCAATTGAATGACGAGGTTCACAAGCAGAAGGTAATGGATTTTGCCAAAAGGGGAGATGGAGTATTGAGATATCAAAGAAGATTGTGTGTTTCAAGTGTTGATGGCATTCGAGAGAGAATCATGGCAGAAGCCCATAATTCTAGGTATTCCATCCATCCAGGTTTGACAAAGATGTACCACGACTTGAGAGAAGTATATTGGTGGAGTGGACTGAAGAAAGATATATTAAAGTTTGTGTCCAAGTGCCCAAACTACCAACAAGTTAAAATTGAGGACCAAAGGCCCTATGGAGTGGCTCAGAATAAAGAGATCCCGAAATGAAAGTGGGAGATGATTGTTGACACCCAATTTTGACCAATCCATGACTATTTTTCGGATTGTTGTCTTAATAAATGAGCATTTTCAAAATTATTTCTTTATTAAATAAATAAATTTATATTTAGTTTTACCCAATAAATCATATATTTTTACATTCGTAATTTATAATATTTTTGCTATTTATTAATATTATAACTATTATCTTGACTATTTTTATTTTTTAAATAACGAGCTCCATACGTTCAAATATTTTTTACGTGTTTATTTAGCACATATTATATGTGTGTGTATTTTTTATATATAAAAATATTTCTTTACTAGGTTTATTTTATAATTTACTTATTCATATTAATATGTACATATTACATGTCTATTTTGATACGTTTTATAAACATGTGCATATAAAGTAATTACGTAATTAAGTTATTTATATATTTTAATTAACTATATTAAATACGTATCTATTTTAATACGTACATACGTACGTTATACATGCATATATCTACATAGTAATAGTGGTCTAATTTTATATCCAATTTTAATCTCAACCATCCATTACATCTTGATCAATGGTCACAATTAGTCCTATTATGTTCCTATCTCTAACCACCCCAAAATCCTAAACTAATCTCATTCTTCCCTTCCCAAAAAAATATGAAAAAAAAAGATTCATTCTCTCTCTAAAAAAGACCACCATCGTCGATCTCTCTCTCTCTCTCTCCACCACTCTTTCCAATCTCACAACACCCTCACGCCACTCAACTCCACCAACCCAACACCGCCTTTTCTCCTTTTTTCCTTTCTCAGCGCCGACTACTTCTCTCTCTACATTCCCTTCTTCATCGTCTCTCAATCTCTCTCTATATTCCCTCTACACCCTCACCGATCTGTCTCTTCTCCAAAAATGAGAACCGCACACCACTGTCCAAAAGACGAGAACCACCAAGACACACAACAACAACACTGCTGCACTCCGGCGAAGCAGCAGACCCACCGAGGAAGCACATGTCACCTTAATTGAAATCGATTCGGTTGTAATATTCAAGATCTCATTGTTCACAAGACGGATCTATAATAGATCCGTCCGAGTAAGTTTTTCTAATCACTATTTTTATCTTTTTGATTACTTATTCTCTCTAGGAACTAGTTCTAACTTATTTGTTTGATATTCTGTTAATATATTTAGCCTTTGTTAAAATGCCATTGCAGGTTGTTTATGCCTAAATATCTATTTTGAGCTTTAATACTTTTCTGTTTGGTTGAATATAACATGCCCCTTTGTGATTTGTTGTTGATACTCCTTTGGATTTTTAACAATATTAAGTTTGTTGATTCTTGATTTTATACGTTTTGATTGATAATTGATTTTCTTTAATTTTGAGAGCATCCCAAATTGATTACTTCCTTGATCAACTTTTCTTTAAAAAAAATTGAATAATTCTCTTTGTCAATGAAGCCTTGATTTAGTTTTACTTCAAATAAGTTCAATTCACCGATTCATATTTTATGTAGACAGTTATTTAATTAATTTTTTTTCTCTTCTTTTCTTACCCTCCTAAATTTTACTTATTATTGTTATGGTAAATTTTTGGGAATACATATACTTGGGCATTTTTAACTTGGCTTCGTACAAATGGTTTCTTTATTTGGCATTTTTTACTTTATTTTTAATTTTATTTTTATTTGATTGATTATGTATATATATTAGTATTTAATTTAGTATATTTTTATGAATTACTTGCCTGATTTTAGTACTACCGTTGTATCATATATGATGTGCTAGCACACTAATTATTATGTTTCCTTAAAAGCCTTTTTTTTAAGTTTAATTTTGGTAAAATATTTACTAAGTCTCAAGCCTGATTGTTGAGTTGTCATACTTTTGGTAATTTTATATTGCCAATTTATTTTTCCTTCCTTTTGCCTTTGTGCACTGATTGGAATCACTCTATTAATAGAATCCCTCCCCTTTATTAAATTTTTAAATAAAGTTAGTACCCACTATTGTAAAGTAAGAGCCCGTTTGGATTAGCTTTAAGTTGGTCAAAACCAACTTAAAGTCTCTTTTTAGCTTTTGGACGCTTTTGGACGTGTTTGTCTAATGATAACTTTAAGCCATAAAGTTGTTAAAGTCAGTCAAAAATGAAAAGTTAGGATTTCTAACTTTTTTTTCCCAAAGTGCTTAAAGTCATTTTCTTTGACCATGGAAATTACTTTTATATTCTTTATATTTTAACTAAATTCCCAAACTACCTTTTTTATTCTTTTAACCCTAAAATTCACATCATAAGCACTTTTATCCAAACACTCAACTGTTTATTTATAAAAATAACTTTCAGCACTTCAAAGTTCTAAAAACACTTTATACATAAAAGTTACTTCTTTAAGCCCATCCAAACGGGCTCTAAAACATCTTTTGAGTAGTTTTTGGAGCAAATCTTGAAAAGTTGATTGCTTTTTCTAATGTTTTGAAAAAAATTGAATTAAAGAGATTTGGCCAGTTGTATTTGTTGATTGGGATTATTTTTTACCCGTCTATATAAAGACAAAGATACACACAAGAGGGGGGAAGAACAGAGAGAGCTAAAAAAAAAGAAAAATATTTTTACTTTATAGTTTAAAATCTCAAAAAAAAGAATACAAAAGAGAGTTACTTGCACACTTTAATATTCTAGTTCTATTGTTTAGCATTGAGTTTCAGATTTCTATTTGCTTTCTTCTAACTAAAGTATCCAGGTTAGTTTCGACTTTTCTTTATATGTTGATTTATTATTTTATCTTGTTTGTTTGTTCTTTTGAAATATAATTATAATCGTGATGTATCCCTATATTATTCGTATATTGCTTTGTATCTTCTTCATAGTTTAGCAGGATTTGAACTTCAAAGTTCGAGACGCGAAGAGTTCGTTTGAGTTGGAGAAGCTACTACTTTTTATGTCTCTGTTTATTTTATTTTTTTGCTTTTTTTTTACTTTGAAGTTGTAATAAATTTGTAAATATTATATAATAAAATTACTTGGGGACTGCTTAAGGGGGGAGGGGAACTACGTGCTACCTGTATTTTTATTTTCATCCTAATTTGTGTGTATGCGCCAAAGGAGTTTTAGATTAATTTAAAAATATGATTTTAAGTTTATTTCTATGGATACCTGTTTACTTAATTAAAACCGGCCTGAAACTAGTAAAATCAATCTAAATAGTCTATTATCATGTGTAGCCTAACTTTATGCGTTTATCCTTGTCTAGTTTGAAGTAAAGTCACCATCTCATCTTTTATAAAAAGTAAAATTTTTAATGATTAGTTTATATTAGAACATATCTTTAATTAGAAATCATGCAAATATAATTTAATTATATTTTTTAGCACATCAAAATTATATTGAAATCATGCCTATCTAATTCAATTATATTATGAGCATATTATGATTATAGAAATCACACCGACATGTTTTCATATATTTTTAAAATATCAATTCGTATATATATCATGCTTAGAAGATCATAAATATTTTTTACGTCACATTATCAAGAAGTCATGTTTTATAAGATTTATTTAATATTTTTTTAGCATGCTAAAATTATTTAGAAATCATGTCTATAGGATTTAACGAATATCTCTATCTTTTGTAAAACTATATTTATAGGTTTTAATAACAATTTCAGCATATCATTTAGATGCAAAAGTAAATAAATAAATAATATATCATTTTGCGTAGAAATAATGCTCATAGGTTAATTAATTTTTGCATATTATGTTATATAGAAATCATGTATATAATATTTATTTAATAATTTTCAGCATGTTAAACTTATGAATAGAAATTTTGCCTATAGGATCTTAATAATTATTTATCATATTATTTTACATTGAATCACGCTTATAATATTTAATAAATTTTCAGCATATCATTTCATTTATGAGTCATGCCTACAATATTTTTTTAAAATTTCCAATGTCATAAAATATAAATTTAGTTCATAGAATGTCACTAAGGTCTTTAATTAATAATTAAAGTTATCAATATTTTTTTTATTACAAGTAGTCTAACAATTAAGGTTACTCTTGTTTGATTAATTAATTAAACTCTGCCTCTATATCATCTCAGCTTTGTATTGGCACACACATGATTATTATGACCTTCACAATTTATCCGTATTTTCAAGCATGCTAATTAATTAATTCAGAGGCTTACTTGAGATTTTATGTGCTAACTGCTAGTCCTATTTGATTTGTTTGACAATGTATCTAATTAAAAAATCTACATTTCCTTTTAGTTTAGAACCTATCCAGTTAGTAAATTCAATGCCTCTTGAATATTAAGTTGGGTCGATGACACGCTTTAGGACGTTAGTTCTTATTTTCTTTAGATCACTCTAGGATTATAATAACAAATGAACATAGGAGGGGTAGGGGTAGATAGGCCCTTAGGAAATGATGGAAGTTGATCCGAGCAAAAAAAAAGAGACAAAACTTTATATATATTTTGTCTTTCGATTAATGAGCCGGCGCTAATCTGAAGAATATGAATATATGAATATTTTTACCTCGTCTATTTTTTAATATTTTTGTTTGTGTATAATTGGGATAGTTTAATATTTCTTGAATGCAGTAGCTAACATTATATAGATGTTTGAGTTTGGGTACCTCTAATTAAAATAAGTCAATATAATGGCAGCTTATCATTTTTTTTAATACATAAAGAGACCAATATTTTTAGGCTAAGCTATTAGTGAAAAAATAGTTCATTTAAACAAGCACTTATTTTATGCACAAACAATATTTGTTTATTATTTTCAAATTCGAAAACCCTTTTCTCACTTAAATATGCAACTTTATATTTTTTAGTTTTAAGCAACCTTTTTCTAGTTTAGTTATTTAACCTAAGTTTGGTCGGTAATCGTTGTTTTTTACGAATATTAAAGGATGCTTAATCCCTTCCCTTTAGGATAAATAGAACCCTTATTTAGAACTCCATAAGTTAAGTAGACCATTAAATGGAGTTAATTTTAGCATTACATTAGTTAAATATATAGGTATCCTAATTTACCTTAAAAAATAATTAGGTGGCGACACCTTTAAATTAAATAATTTAGGAATCATCAATATGTTGTACACCGTTTGACCTCGAGTTAAAATAGGGTATAACAATGATCAACATGGACTTCATTACCAATTTACCGCAAACCCGCAAACAACATGACTCTATTTGGATGATTATGTATAGAATGACCGAATCAGCCTATTTCTTTCCAGTTAAGACTAAGAACACCGTAAAGGATTATGCAAGACTGTATCTTAAAGAGATTGTTAGACTGCATGAAGTTCCTTTGTCTATCATGTCAGATAGGGGAGCTCAATTCACTGCTCAGTTTTGGAAGTCATTTTAGAAGGGTTTGGCTCAAGAGTGAGCCTTATGTCATGACCCGCCACTTGATCATGAAGATGGGGGAAAGATCTAGAGTCTTGGAGAGGTTAATAGAATACTCTAGAATGTCCAAGAGAATTCTTGAAGAAGGTAGAAGAACCTAGAGTCTTGGAGAGGTTAGTGGAAGACTCTAGATTCTTGTAGAAGCTTGTAGAGAAGTCTTGAAAGACTTGGAATTCTCTAGAGTGTGTGGAGAGTTCTAGAGTAGGGACTTCTTTGTAAATATGGAACGACTTGTATAGTAAATTTTTATTTACACTTAAGCCCCTTAGGAGTAGTATAAATAGAAGGGGCCATTCATTTGTAAACCATCCAGAAATCAAGCAAACAAGCATTCTTCCAAAGCAATACAAAAGCCTTCTTCATAAAAGCTCTCTTGTCTTTCTTGCAATCTAGCATTCCCTTAGCGATCTAGTCTTAAAGTCTTACTTGAGCTTACAAGATCGTGAAAGATTCGTGAGTAAGTTGTCAAGTGCGGCACGGAAGTCTTAGTTGAAGTCTAAGTCCGTGACAACGTGGTATCAGAGCGAGGTTCTACTAAGGGATATGTCAAGTGAGTGAGATATCAACGCCACTACCGCCACCAACGTCAAGCAAGATGTTGGAAGGAAGCACCGCAAGGGAAAGAAAAACTCTAAGAGAAATGAGGAGGTGCAGCTTGAGCCTATACCAAGCGAGACCCTAACATCCTACTCTCCCTCGGCCACTGAGGTGAGTGACGATTAGCGAGGCGAGGAGCCCGTGGACGTCACGTCCGACATGGAGTGGATTGCAAGGGTGGATGCTATCCGGCAAGCTATGGAGATATTAGGCAAGCGCTTGAACAAGATCGACGGCAAGTTCAAGTCTCTAGAGGAGTTCACCCATGAAGAGAACGACAACATCCGGAAGGAGTTGGAGGTGCGCAAGGCTGCCGAGTATGAGGTGAAGGAGGTGATTACTTCCTTGGAGTGTCGGCTCATGGACGCGCTAAGCATGATGGAGACCATGAAGGCCGAGATGGCAGCACTCAAGGGAGATGTGGAAGCGGGAAGATGTGTGACGTCCAGCGCGGACAGAGAGGCCAAGATTGAGGCTCCCAAGCCACCTATGTTCAAAGGTGCCCGTGAGGCACAAGAGGTGGAGAACTTCCTTTGGCACTTGGAGAATTACTTCAAGTGTAACAAAGTGAAGAGTGACGAGACGAGAATCAACATGGCTGTGCTATACCTCTCGGAGATGGCCATGTTGTGGTGGAAGCGCAAGAAGTCTGAGATAGGGAAGGGTCTTTGCACAATCAACACCTGGGAGCAGTTCCGGAATGAGTTCAAGAAGGCCTTATTCCCCAACAATGTCATCTATGAGGCCGAACGCAAATTTCGAGATTTGAAGCAAACGGGTGTCGCACCCTATTTTCGAGCGGGTCAAAATAGTTCGCAACATAAAATTGGCTATGCCTCTGATTTTGAAATTGTTTGTTTAGAGTCGCCACCTAATTTTAAGGAAAATATTAGGAAAACCATTGTAAATGTAAACTCTGTTTTGATTTGCGAAACCTGTGAGATTCTAAGTAAGGGTTTTAGTTACTCGAGGGGAAGGTATTAGGCATCCCTCAGAGCCTATCCAAAGATAGTCCTTAAATTTAGTTTTAGAAAAATGATTAGGGATATTTATTCATTTTTGTTTTGTTTTAGAAATATTAAGAAGAAAGGTTTTATTAAATTAAAAAAATATAGTGAAAATATAAGGTATGTCATATATATACATCTTATATATGAATGACCCAAATTTAATAATAATATATTTATTGTGTAAATAAATAATAAATAATATACTTAAAATATATAAAAATACAAATGTATATTTTAAAATCATTTAAATAATTAACTTACTTAATTTATGGTAAAATAAATATCTAGTATTAGCAAATGGTTATTTTATTTGTAGCCACAATAGAGAGAAAAAAAAATGAATAAGATAATAGACAAGTGTAGATATATGAATATATAATATGTTGTAAATCTAATTTGGGTGAAATCTCTAATAAGATTAAAGATGCGAAAAATCATTGAGTTTTAAAATATTAAACTACCCCAAATACAAACAAAAATATTTAAAAGTCGACAGGAAATAAAATTATCTACATTCTTATTTTTTTTCGGATCAGCGCCGGCTCATTAATCGGAAGACAAAATATATAAAGTTTTTGTCATTTTTCTGCTCGGGTCAACTTCCATCATTTCCGAAGGGCCTAATTACCCCTACTCCTCTTAAGTTTATTTATTATTATAATCCTAAAGCGATCTAAAATAAATAATAACTAACGTCCTAAAGCGTGTCTATCGACCCAACTTAATGTCCAAGAGACATTGGATATACTATTAGGGTAGGTTTTAGACCAAAGAAAATATAGGCGTCCTAATTAGACCCATCGTCAAACAAAACAGATAGGACAAGCAGTTAGCACATAAAATCTCAAATAAGCCTCTAGATTAATTAATTAGCATGCTTGAAAACACAGATAAGTTGTGAAGGTCATAATAATTATGTGTGTGCATATAATCAGACGTAGATATTGTAAAATATAAAACTTGAATAAGATAGACGATAAATTTCATTATTTTAATATATGAAGGCAATGTTAATTACAAAGGCGATTGTAATAAAGAAGGCATGCTTGATAATTTTAGTTATTAACTAATAGTATTTATAAATCCTATTAATATGAGTTAGTTAATAACATGCTGAAGATTTATTAAAAAACTATAGATATGGTTTCTAAATGAAATGAAAATTTATTAAAAATGTAGACATGGCCTCAAAATGGAATAATACAATAAATATTTGTTAGAATCTTATAGACATGATTTTTATACATAATAACGTCACATTACAGGGGATATGATTTTAACCGGCAAAATTAATTTTTATCTATGAGTATAATTTCTACATGAAACAATGTTCTTAAAATATTTACAATCAAAAGATATGCTGAAATTATTATTTAAACCTATGAACATGATTTCTAAAATATAGAAATATGATGAAATATTTATTAAAGGCGCAGAAACTATAAGCATGATAACTACAATAACTCGTGTGAGTTCTTCCTAATATTTAGAATACATTTTTTATTACTTTGCTGAAAATCTTGGATAAAGTTTATAAATATGGAATAATATGATTTTAAATAAAGAGAATGTTCTAATATAAAATTGATTAATTAACAATTATTCAAATAGTATGAGGATTGGTAATTTTAACTCAAACGAGGCAAGATTTTGGGCATATTATTACTTCATATGTATATTTAAAGGAAGTTCAAAACATTAAACTAGATGACACGTTTTAAATGCATAACAAGGATAGTAAATTAAGATTTGGTCTTTCATCGTCCTAACAAACATAAAATCAACGACCTTATTAACAAACTATTGCTTTAAATTAGATCTAAACATGATATTAATGGCATGATTTCTAAATTTTATTAAAACTATAGGTATGATTTATGGATTGACAACACACTACATTAGACATGATTTCTATATGAATCAATATAATGAAAATATTTGACATCTTATAAGCATAACTTAATTCCTATAAAAATACTAAAATATTCATTAAGTCCTATAGACATGATTTGCTATATGATATTCAACATAAAATCTCATGCACATGATTTCCAAATGACTAGCATGTTAAAAATATTAATTAAAATATTTAAATATGATGTAATTAAAATTGTAGATCCAATGAACATAATGTCTACATAAAATGACATTTAAATCTGAATATGATTATTACTACATTCAAAATTATTTAGTAGATCCTACATATATAATGCCTAAATAATTAATATGACAAAGCTATTATTTGAAACTATATTCATGGTTTTAGTCTTAAAGTACAGGTTATAATGTGGAAATATCATCAAAGTAATTATTAAATGAGATTTTTCATAAACAAAGATAACACATAAAAATAAACAAATTATTTTTTAAACATGTATGATGATAAATGATATTTAACGAACTATTCTTAGATCATTTTTATTGTTATTTTTATATATATATATATAAAGTAAACATCTTGTAAAACATATAAATTTTTATATCGTGAATAAATGGACCTAAGCATGTGGAAATGAGTAGTATAACTATATCACATGCATTCAAACACATAAATTTATGATAAACTAAAAAATAAATAAATAAAGCAAGTAGCAAGTATATCCCCTCCCCATATATTTTCTCCAATTTTCATTATTTATATAGAGAGTTACTTACAAAATTATTACAAAACCGCATAGAGAAGCAAATAAATAAAGTAACATAAATTATAAATAAAAAAAAAAAAAATCGAAGTAGAGTAATAAAATTTCAGATCTCCGGTCCAGGCGAACTCTTCATGTCCTGAACTTTAAAGTTCAAATCCTGCTTAAAGCATAAGCAAAATACAAGCAATATACAAATATGTAGCGATATATCATGATTATACAATCTTACTACAACAAAGCAAACAAACAAAGCAAGAACATATTTCAAAATAATAAACTAATATATTGAAGAAAATGGGAACTAACCTGGATAGTTCATGTATTTATTTTGACAAGATATAATATGTAAGAATCTAAAGTGAAGACAGTACAATGAAATAGGAAAAGAAAGTACTAACCTGTTAATATGAGTTTTATGTCAATGAAAAGCGGGTAGCAATATCCGAGATCCAAACAAGTTGAAGTAGCAAAGAGGCAAAAGAAAGAACTCAAAAGCAATTAAGTATTTTTTTGTTAAAGCGCTATCTTGTGTTCTAATGTATTTTGTTTTTCTTATGTGTTTCGTCCCTTCTTTTTTTTTTTGTCTGTTTGTTGTCTTTTCTCTCTGTTCTCTGTGTCCGTTTTTTCTTTTCTCTGTCTGTCCTCTAAATGAAGATGTGAGTCTCCTTTTTATAATGATGGAATATGTTCTATAAACAAGAAGATCAACAATAGTAGCTTCACTATTCTTAGTCAAAACTTTTTCAAATAATTCAAACAAAAGAGCAAATATTTCAAAAGGGGTACAAAATTTCAATAAAGTCAAATAAAATTTTCAACAAACAAATCAATTAAGATTTCAACAATGAAATCTATCAAAATTCAAACAACCAAATGAAAAAGTCAGAAAGAACAACTCCATTTGTCAAAAAGAAGTCTCAAATATCATGCCAAGAGGGACCTACTCTCATTAATTGTAGAAGAAACTAATTATAGAGAATAAATTAATTTCAACGGGAAATAAATTATGACTACAATTATCAAATCCAACCATCAACTTAAGGCAAGAATTATCAATTCTAACAACAAATCATATTCATACTGCTGAAAATGTTAATGTTTCAAACTGGTTGTTTCAAAATAAATCAAGGCAAAAGGAAATATCAATCTACAATCTAAGCAGAGGACCAATTCAATATTAACAAAGGGAAAGAAATAAATAAATAGCTCCACACAACTCGCTACAAATTCTTAAATTTAAACATTTAAAGCCACAATAATTTGAAACTCGTAAAGTTATGCAATTCAGTACATTTTTTTTTAACACAATCAAGCCTAGATATGATTTTCCACTTATTGAAGAAACATATATGATAATTTACATTCTTAAAGACATAAACATACAACTCAACTCTAAAATCCGAGATAAATAGGCATGGTTAATTGACCAATTGATCACATATCAGTGAGTATGAAATTGAAGAACAAACGATTTAACCATCAAACTCACATCACATACAAATTAATAATTAAATGATTTGAATTTAATGGGATACAAACATATCATAGATTTTGCAATTTTAAGATTTTTCATATTAGACTCTTTGAATCATAACCATAGGCAAAATAAAAAATATGTTCAAAACAAAAAAAAATGAGATAGATGGCAATCAATCTTTAAAGAAACGAACCTGGACGGATCTGTTAAGATCCGTCTTTAACAAACCAAATCTCAAAGCTTCTAGCAAACTAAGATCTGTCCATGGTGGTTTTCGAAGTTGGTGGTTCTCGTCTTCGTCGACGGCGAGAAGAGAGAAGATAGGAGTCATCGATGGAGTCGCTGCTGCTGTTCATCTCGTCGGCGTCTGTGCGTGAGGTCGCCGCTGAGGAGCTGCTGTCCGTGTTCGCTTGGAGGTTTCGCCGGTGGAGAGGTGACGGAGCATAGCGATGGCTGCTGCATCGAGCAGCTGGCGGCGCAAAGGGGCTGCTGTCGGCGCGGGTACTACTGTTGCGCATCGTCGCCAGTGGTGCTGGACACGTCGCTGCGCGTGGCGCTGCTGCAGTTCGTCATGGTCGCTGCCAGAGAAGGAGTTGTTGGGCAGCAGCTCGCTGCTGCTGGTCACTGGAAGTGAGGAGGTGCGACGATGGCGACGCAAAGAAGAGAAGAAGAGAGCAGCGAAGGGAGAGAGCGTGAGAGCGGCGGTGTTGTGAAGCGGAGAAAAATCGAGAGAGAGAGGGAGGCGGCGGCCATGGCTCTTCTTCTCTCTTCTTGGAGAAGATGACCCCAAAAAAAATAAAATGAAAAGGAAAAATTCGTTTAGGTTTAGGATTTGGGTAATAATAATAAAAAATGATAGAATTAATTATGGCCATAGATCAAAAACGTAATGTACGGTTGAGATTAAAATTGAATATAAAAGTAGACTACATTAAAATTTGATTAGGAAATAATTATAAGTAATTGTAAAAAATAAAATGTCATCTAATTAATTACCAAATACATGTTGAATAAGTAAAAATCATAAATTTATCAAATTATAATATTATATATGTAAAGTAAATATGCATGTACATACAATATAAATATTTGCGTATATACATATAAAATGCCATATGTATATAATACATACTAAAATAGATGTTTAATAGGTATGTTAACATAAACAAATTAAAATATATAATAAACTTAAATAATAACCCCTTTTATATACATATGTACATAAGACCTATTAAAATACGTATATATTAATATGAATAAGTACAATTACAAAAATAAACTTAGTAAATAACATATTTTATAAAGAAATACTTATGTATATACTAAAATAGATATGACATACATATTAACTAAAATTCACAATAAACTTAATTAAGTAATATTTGTATAAAGAAAATACACACACGTATAATATATACTAAATAATGCGGAAAAAAATATATTTGAATGTACAAAGCTTGTTATTTTCATAAACAAAAAAAATGATGTTAACAATATTAACAAAAATAAAAATATTATAAGCTATGAAATCTAAAATATATGATTCTTTTTTTATTATTATTATTATTATTATTTTTTGGTAAAAACTAAAAATAATTAACTTTATACATATGTATATATATATATAATTCAAGAAAAAATAATTTTAAAAAAAATGCCTATCTATTAAGATAGTGATTCAAAAATAATTATAGGTCGGCCAAAATTGGGTGTCAACAGCTTGCCCCTTCTTTGCTTGGGAATGAGGGATGAATTGACGAGCAAAGAAATTTGACGGAGTAGCCGATTTTGTCCGACCGATGAGACAACCTTAGAGGAACCTAATAAAATGAATGGGAGTTGAAAAAATATTGCAGCCGATACTTCAGTTTCAAGTTGCCTACATATCTCTGGTTATACGAGAATCAGGCCGTGTGTAGTTCTGGATTGTAGAATCACAACAAATTTTGATCGAATTCAAAATTTGCCCCAGTGTTGGATTATGGTGACACCGAGTTCTTAAGAGGGATGAACGTATGGGGATGTTAGCACGAATAGAATGAATATGATCAACACTCGAACCGAGGTTATTAGCATATTCTAGTATGTGGGAAATCAGGTTGGAGGTAATTCTAAAAAAAAAAACTCGGAATGAGAAATGCTCCATAGTAATTTCTACTAAAGACCTATGGTAGAGAAAAGAATGGGAATTTTCAAAATAAATTGCCCCAGTATCGAGTCATGGTGATGCTGAGACATGAAAGAGTTATTCAAATCCAAAACTTGGAGAATCGAGCCCAGTTGAGTTTCGAAAGAGAATCATTGGCGTAGCTAGGGATGCTTGATATTCCACTAGCTTGCTCTAGTTTGTTGCTTAACGGGAGTTCCATGTAGTAATGTTAGTGTCCTCCGTCTAGTGGAGTGATTGTAATGTAAACGCCTATATCCGTCGGTGTAGAGCTTGTAAATGTAACGCCTGTATCCGGCGATGTAAAACTTGTAAATGTAACGCCTGTATCCGGCGGTGTAAGACTTGTAAATGTAACGCCTGTATCCGGCGGTGTAAGACTTGTAAAGTAACGCCTGTATCCGGCGATGTAAAACTTGTAAATGTAACGCCTGTATCCGGCGGTGTAAGACTTGTAAAGTAACGCCTGTATCCGGCGGTGTAAGACTTGTAAAGTAACGCCTGTATCTGGCTGTGTAGAAATTGTAAATGTAACGCCTGTATCCGGCGGTGTAAAACTGTAAAGTAACGCCTGTATCCGGCGATGTAAAACTTGTAAATGTAACGCCTGTATCCGGCGGTGTAAGACTTGTAAAGTAACGCCTGTATCCGGCGGTGTAGAAATTGTAAATGTAACGCCTGTATCCGGCGGTGTAAAACTGTAAAGTAACGCCTGTATCCGGCGATGTAGAAATTGTAAATGTAACGCCTGTATCCGGCGGTGTAGAGATTGTAAAGTGACGCCTGTATCCGGCGGTGTAAAACTGGTAATGTAAATTTAACTGTAAATGTACGACGTTGTAGTATGCATGCTCCTGATCGAAGAAGTTTGATGGGGTTTGCTATGTACACCCTCCAAATGGTAGAATTTGGACTATTTGGTATATACAGCCTCCAGACGTCGAAGTTTGGACGATATTTGTTATATACAGTCTTCAGACGACGGAGTTTGAATGATGTTCGCTATATACAATATTCGGTGGATATATACAATCGAACGGTGATGGATATATACAGCCTCCGGTCAGCGGAGTTTTGAATGGTGTTAGATGGCGTTCTCCAATCGAGGGAGCTTGTTTGACGCAGTTAGACGATATTCTCCGACGGAGGAGTTGTTGACGAGGTTAGAAGATAAGCTCCAATTGATGGAGTTATATTTGACAAAAGTAAACTATCCTATTTATCATATGGGCCCCCCTTGTCTTCAGTATTTTGATCTGGATCTCGATCGTACCTGCAAAGATTTAAAGGGAAATCCTTTAGACAGCACATCGAAGTATAAAGTATTTCTGATAAATAAAGTAAGGGAAGAATATTTTGGCTTATGATTTTGGAGAAGTCGAATGGCGTCTGCAGTCATCCTCTAGACTTGAGGTTGTCTTCCTCGATCTTCTGTTTTCCTGCGCTCAAAGGAAATTTTAGTTTGGGAGGGGGTGTTGATTTGTATCGACTCGCGGATTCAGGCCTCGTCACTGGGAACCTCCAATGCCTCTATAGTCCGTCCGTAGTATCTTAACCTAGAGACTTAGTAGGTGGAATAGTAGAAAAGCATTTTTTTTAAAAAAAAAAATAATAAATAAATAAGTAAACAAATGAATAAAAATAAATAAATAAAAATAGTAGTTTGTTTTTAGACAAAAGAGTATATCATCATCATATATATATATATATATATAGAGAGAGAGAGAGAGTAATCCTGGATCATCTTAAGGTTATGACATGATTTGGAGTCCATCATGCTTCTCCATATCCAAATGTAATCTTTCTTGTAGTCTTGTCTTGTGACGATGCTTCTCTTGATTTATTCGCGAGATCCTTCACGTTCTAATGATACCTAACTAAAGGAGAGTTTTCTAAGGTATGACCGAACCCTTAAGGTTGCCTACGTATCCAAGTGGAATCAGGTCAGGACGTAGTTCAAGTACAATAGAAAAGTTAAACTATAAAGGGACCGAATCCGGCAAGGATTGCCTACGTATCCCGCCGAGGGAAGTCAGGTCGAGCGTAGTTCTAAATACATGGAAATGATGTTTTTGGATTTTCTAAAAGAGGACCGAACCCGATGTGGGCTGCCTACGTACCCCACCGTGGGAAGTCAGGTCGAGACGTAGTTCTGTTTATATGGAATGTAAGAGTAAAAAAAAAATGAAAGCTAGTCTTGATGTCTTCAGATGTAGTACTTCTTGATGGAGTCTGAGTTGATTGGCTTTGTGCTCACTGTACCGTCCATTTCTGCCAAGATTACTGCTCCTCCAGATAATACTCTATGAACCATGTAAGGACCTTGCCAGTTTGGTGCAAATTTTCCTTTAGCTTCTCCTTGGTGAGGAAATATCTTCTTCAATACTAATTGTCCTGGTGTGAACTGTCGAGGCTTGACCTTCTTGTTAAATGCTTTGGCCATTCTGTTTTGGTAAAGTTGACCATGACAAACTGCATCCATTCTTTTCTCATCAATGAGCATCAACTGTTCAATCCTGCTGCGAATCCATTCTGCATCATCTAAACCGACCTCTTGAATAATCCTTAAAGATGGTATTTCCACTTCAGCAGGTATTACTGCTTCTGAACCATAAACCAACATATAAGGAGTTGCCCCAGTGGAAGTTCTGATTGTGGTACGATAACCGAGCAGAGCATATGGTAACTTCTCATGCCATTGTCTGTGACCATCCACTATTTTCCTCAAAATCTTCTTGATGTTCTTGTTTGCTGCTTCAACTGCTCCATTCATCTGTGGCCGATAAGTTGTGGAATTTCGATGAGCAATCTTGAATCGCTCACAAATTTCCTTCATAAGATCGCTATTGATATTGGCCGCATTATCTGTTATAATTGATTCTGGAATCCCAAATCGACAAATGATATTGTTACGGACAAAATCTGCCACGACTTTCTTAGTTACTGCCTTATATGTCGAAGCTTCGACCCATTTTGTAAAATAATCAATAGCCACAAGGATGAAACGATGTCCATTTGATGCAGGAGGCTCTATGGGTCCAATTACATCCATGCCCCAAGAAGAAAATGGCCATGGGGAACCCATAACATTGAGCTCATTTGGTGGAACTCGTATAAAATCTCCATGCACTTGGCATTGATGACACTTCTGCACGTATCGAATGCCATCTCTCTCCATGGTCATCCAAAAATATCCAGCTCTTAAGATCTTCTTAGCTAGAGTGAACCCATTCATATAAGGTCCACATGTTCCTGCATGTATTTCTTCTAAAAGTCTCGTCGCTTCCTTGGCGTCAACACATCTTAGCAATCCTAAATCTGGAGTCCTCCTATACAAAATTTCTCCATTAAGAAAGAAATGATTGGCCATCCTTCTCAGAGTCCCTTTTTGCTTGCTGGTGGCATTTTCGGGATATTCTCGTGCTTCTATCAATCTCTTGATGTCATAGTACCATGGTCTTCCATCCAATTCCTCATCAACATGAAAACAATATGCATGTCGATCATATAACTTTACTTCAATAGGGTCGATGTAATTCTTGTCCGGATGTTGAATCATTGAGGATATTGTTGCCAAAGCATCGGCAAATTCATTTTGAGCTCGAGGGACATGTTTGAAGTCAATCTTTGTGAATCTCCTACTCAACTCCTTTATGCAATGCAAATAAGGAAGGATCTTCACATTCTTAGCAGCCCATTCTCCTTGCACCTGATGAACCAATAAATCAGAATCACCTATGACCAAAAGCTCTTTGACGTTCATGTCTATGGCCATTCTAAGTCCGAGAATACAAGCTTCATACTCTGCCATGTTATTGGTGCAATCAAACCTAATCTTGGCTGAAATTGGGTAATATTGACCCTTTTCTGAAATTAAAACCGCTCCTATTCCAACTCCTTTGGAATTTAATGCTCCATCAAAAAACATCCTCCAACCATCGTATCGTTCTGATACGTCTTCTCCTACAAATAATACTTCTTCATCAGGGAAGTAAGTTTTTAGAGGCTCATAATCTTGATCCACTGGATTTTCTGCGAGGTGGTCAGCCAAGGCTTGTCCTTTGATGGCCTTTTGTGTCACGTACACAATGTCGAACTCGCTCAACAAAATTTGCCATTTTGCCAATTTACCTGTAGGCATTGGTTTTTGAAAGATGTACTTGAGTGGATCCAATCTTGAGATTAAGTACGTGGTGTATGCAGACAGGTAATGCCTAAATTTCTGCGCGATCCAAGTCAAAGCACAACATGTTCGTTCCAACGAGGTATATCTTGCCTCATACGGTGTGAACTTCTTGCTCAAGTAATAAATGGCTTGCTCTCTTCTACCTGTCTGATCATGTTGTCCCAATACGCATCCAAATGCATTATCCATGACAGATAAGTATAGTAGCAACGGCCTCCCAGGCTCAGGTGGGACTAATACTGGCGGGTTGGACAAATATTCTTTGATTTTGTCGAAAGCCCTTTGACATTCCTCCGTCCATTTTGTGGCAGCATCCTTCTTAAGTAATTTGAAAATGGGTTCACAAATTACTGTGGATTGTGCTATGAACCGACTGATGTAGTTAAGCCTTCCCAAGAAACTCATCACGTCCTTCCTGGTCTTCGGGGGAGGTAATTCTTGAATTGCTTTGATCTTAGAGGGGTCCAACTCTATGCCTCTCCTGCTAATAATGAATCCTAACAGTTTTCCTGCAGGTACTCCAAATGCACACTTTGCTGGATTTAATTTTAGATTATACTTTCGCAACCTCTCAAAGAATTTTCGCAAATCATATAGGTGGTCCAAACTCCTTTTGGATTTGATAATGATATCGTCCACATATACTTCAATCTCCTTGTGGATCATATCATGAAAGAGGGTGGTCATGGCCCTCATATAGGTTGCACCAGCATTTTTTAGGCCAAATGGCATTACTCTATAGCAATACACCCCCCATGGAGTGATAAATGCTGTCTTTTCTGCATCGTCTTCATTCATCAATATCTGGTGATATCCCGCGAAACAATCGACAAATGATTGCAATTCATGTTTTGCACAATTGTCAATGAGTATATAGATATTTGGGAGAGGGAAATCATCCTTAGGACTAGCTCTGTTGAGATCTCGATAGTCCACACATATTCTGATCTTTCCATCCTTTTTTGGCACTGGTACTATATTTGCCAACCAAGTGGGGTAATTTGTGACCCTCACAATGTTCGCCTCAATCTGCTTGGTTACCTCTTCTTTGATCCTTAGACTCAAGTCTGGCTTGAACTTTCTTGTCTTTTGTTTAACGGGTAGGCAGGTGGGATCAATTGGTAGTCTATGTGAAACGATATCGGTGCATAACCCTGGCATATCGTCATAAGACCAAGCAAATATGTCGACATGTTGCCTAAGCAATTCTATTAACTCCTTCTTTCTTTCGGCCTCCAAATGTATGCTAATTCGGGTTTCCTTCACAGTTTCCTCATCTCCTAAATTGACAACCTCTGTTTCATCCATATTAGGTTTCTCCTGACTTTCAAACTTCTCGATCTCCTGTGGTAGATTTTCAGGCATCATGCTTTCATCATATTCTTCTTGATCGTGTTCATTCTTTTCACTTTGCTCGATGGATTCATTACATGTCATAACCGTTGAACTAGGATTTTTAATATGAATGCTGAAACGTATAAAAGGCGAGTAAAAATAAATAAGTAGGTAGAAATAATGAGATAATTTTTTAAAGAAATTAAAGACTTTTATTTAAAAGCGTTCTAGCTTTTTTAGAAAAAGCAACCAAAAACAAAGATCAAGCATGATACAAGCCTCAGCTTTGATCATTCAAATTTAAAAATACAAAACTACGTTCCACACTACCAGGACTTTTGTCGAAACAGGGAAGGACTGACGGTCCAATTCTGCAAGCTTTCTCCAGGCTTGGAATCACGGATGCTCAATTTGCGGAGATCTATCTCTTCCTCTTCTCCAATCATGGCCACGAACAAATTTCCTATTCCTTCCACTATATCATCGTCAGATGCGTGATCTAGAATCGGAACTTGCTCTGGTACGAACGTTGTCTTGATGGATCCCCTGTTGTGGACTCGTCCCGATGTAGATCCATATCCGAGTCCAGTGGTACCTTTCTGATGCTTCAACTGGATGGGTTCAACTATGCCATTGGCCCTGGGTCCAAGTCCTGTCTTAGGCTGATACCCGTATTTCAACATCTCTGCTGCGACCATCTTCGCTGCCCCTGACAATTTCACACCAACCGACTCTAACTTCTCGTCAATCCTCACAGCTTGCATGATTTCTAAAGTGTGAAAAGTGGCTCCATCTAATTCCTCAGTTACTGGAACAGAATTGACAGAATAAATGGGGTGATTGAGCTCCCCATGAACAGTAACTTCTGTGTGACCCCACTCAAACTTTACACATTGATGAAGAGTTGAAGGGACTGCTTTTGCCATATGGACCCATGGTCTTCCCAGCAGCAGGTTGTAGTTCGATGACACATCCATCACTTGAAATAAAATAGGGAATTCTGCTGGTCCCACTTGCAATGTGAGATGGATTTCTCCAATGACGCTTCTCTGTGCTCCATCAAAAGCTCTCACCTTTACACGACTTTCCTCTATATCTCCCATATTCAAGCCTAAAACTCTCATAGTTGTGAAAGGGCAGATGTTACATCCAGAACCGCCATCAATCAGAACTCGGGTCACAATCTTATCACGACATTTGACCGCGATATGAAGTGCTTTGTTGTGTCCAATCCCTTCCGTTGGTAGCTCATTATCATGGAAAGAGATTTTGTTAGATTCCAATACTTGTCCAATTGTTGCAGCTAAGGTTTCACTTGCGGTCTCTTTTGGAATGCAAACCCCATTTAACACCTTCATCAAAGCATTCCTATGAGCCTCAGAACTCATTAGCAAAGACATTATGGATATATGAGCCGATGTCTTTTTCAGTTGCTCTTCGACTGAATAGTCTTTCGGCTGCATCTTTCTCCAAAATTCTGTGACTTCAGCATCCGTAACATTCTTCTTGGGATTCGGCTCCTTCCCAATAACTCCTTGATCCAGATTCTCGGGAGTATAGCACCTTCCTGATCTAGTCATCCCCTGAGCCACAGCGGTGTCAATCATCTTGCCCTTGGCTTCTGTTTTATAATCCCATGGGACTTCTTTGGTGTCAAACTCAGCCTTTCTAGCAACTGTAGTGGTTACTACAACTCTCGGGAGATATGTTTGGACAGTAAGAGGTTCCCTTAGCTGAACAGTGATAATAGGTTGTACTGGAGATGCAGTGGCAGCTTCTTCGGCGTTCCAGACAGGCGCGATGGTTTCTCCCAAGTTGTACTCTTCTTCTAGAGAAATCATATTGACTTCTCGATTCTCATGATTTGGCAAAGGGTTGTTGTTCACATTCGGAGGTGTTGGAGTGCATTTTATTATTCCTTTTCTGATCAATGTCTCAACCTGGTTTTTCAAGCCATAACAATCTTCTGTGTCATGCCCTTGGATTCCCGAGTGGTAAGCGCATCGCTTGTTTCCATCAAAATTGTAAGGGATTGGGTCGCTTGTATCCTATCGGCATGTCAATAGCTGGGTGGATACATAAGTCATCATAATCTAGGCTCTCTGTTCCCCTAGAGACTTGTAGGTTTTTCAACGCCTTTCTTAGACCTCGAAGTTGAGCGTCTATTGACTCATCTTCTTTCAATCGGGCATCCTTCTCCATCTCTGCATATTGGTCCACCTCATGCGGGACCTTGACCCTAACCGGTGTCGTGAAAGTAGGGGCCTCAACAGCATATACAGGTGGGATCTGTGAATCATAAGGAGCGACGGTGTGTGCTCCAAATATCTGGTTTGTCACTGGGTAGGTAGGTGTGACGGGGTCTTGAGTGGGAAGGTCAGGAGCAGTCCTGATTGCAGACGGATGAGCTAATGGCGCTTGACCATGAATAGGAGCACGTTTAGGCATGTTTGGAGAATCTGCAGGAGGCAGGTCAGCTCTAGGGAGGTAGCTGGGCATCTTGAAAGTCGGGAAGGTAGTAGCCGAAAGCTTGGCCAAGTCTCGCACTTGACGTAGTTCCTCTCTCAAAATCTCAAGCTCTTGCGCCATGTGAGCCATCTTCTCGTCATTTTGGATGTCGGCTATATTTTGAGAACTTTCAGGATTTTCTACTGGTATCATTATGTTTGCAGCAGCATTAAATTCTTCTCCACCTGTCATCCTTCCCCTTGATCGAAGGTTGTATCGTGAGTCAGCCAGTTCGCAAGTCGACACAAATCAACGTTCGGTTAGGGATTAACAAAACAAAATAAAAGAAAGAAAAAGGAAAGTATGTTAGTTTGGGAAAGATTTAAAAGTACAACAAGTATATAATACACATACACGCCAAGTTAACGACATTCAAATGTGTCCTATACATAGCCTCTTTTTGCTAGAGGATGACATATGTTGCAATCAATTTGATGATAAATGATCCATTAAACACATTTCGGATTTGGAATAACATAATTTTATTAATCAAAGATGCCTTGGATCTTTGTAATGAAGTATATGGGCAGAAACCTAAAAAAAAAAAAAGTACATGGAGGCCATAAGGCGAACAAAAGGATGACAAAGCACATGATAAGAATGAAACTCTAAGGCCATGTTGGAGCGTCGTCATCATCATCATAATCATAATAGGGCCCTGGATAGTACTCCGACAGTTCGTCAATCTGGTTCGATCCTACCTCTTCATCGAACCCTATCGAACCATACTTAGAGTGAGCTTCTTCCTCTAGGTCCTCTTCTGGATCCTCAGGATCTTCACTTGGATCCTCTTCAGGGTCTTCCTCTGGATCTTCTTCGATCATTGGTATCAAATGATCTACTGATCCTGGAATTATTTGATTGTACATTGGTGTTGTGAATTCAATGTGAGGGAGTACTCCCTGCTTAACCCAATTAATCCATTGGTTGTCCGCAACACCCACAATCCCCTTCGTACTTGGCCGAGCCAAATGTCTCACAGTGGTACGCCACACATAATATTCTGGCGTGCACCATTTTTCATTTCCTGCCTCTATCGTAATCATGTGATCCCATTCTAATTGCAAATTCCTTATACGCCCTGCTGGGACCAAAGTGAGATCATCCTCGTGTAGTGCCATATTTGCCCATAATGGTATGTCTTGGACAACTCCGAATTGTCGTAACACTCGGAGAGGAGCATATGGCTGAATACCTCCTAGCCCGACCAGATTAATGAAATAGAGGTATTGCGTCCTGACAAAAACCGATCCTCTCGTCCAAAAATACTTCCAGTGGATGGAATCTCCTGTGAGGTTGGTCAAAAACGGACGCCATTCTTCCTCTCCCATAGGTGCGTCCCAATACCTAAGACGATCATTGTGGCTTTGGATCAAATTGCGGGCGTCTATTGTGTAGTCCCTTTGTGGTTCTCGGCGATAGAAGTGCTCTATTGCCCAGATCAGTAATAATAAATTACAGCCCCCAAAGAAGTTATTCCCCCTTGTGCATGCTGACAATGATCGAAATACTTCAGCGAGAATTATATGCACCAAGGAATAGTCATGCGGTACCGCAAAAAGTTCCATTACAATTGGCAGAATGTTGATATTTATCGAATGAAACCTCATTGGGAAGACCATAGCCCCCAAAAAGGCCATCACAAATACCCTTGGTCTCATATGCATCCATTGTCTACGAGTGCATGCAAATTCATCTCGGTGCTTATCGAAGCTCTCGAGACGACCAAATCTTTGGAAAAGATAGTCCAACTTTACCTTCCCATTTTCTGCACGCCTTAGTAATGGCAAGACACGCAGCCCCAACAACCCAAGGAAACCTTCTGTACTTATGGTTGATGGACATATTGGTGTTCTTCCTCTTATTGGTAATTCAAGAAAAATACTAAATTCCTCTAGTGTTGGAGTGATTTCAAAATCCAAGAACTTAAAGGTCACAGTGCTTGGGTCCCAAAACTCCATCAGTAATATAATGAAGATCTTGTTGGCTCGAATTCCCATGAGCGACAACAAAGCACCTAAATGCCTTCTGATCTCAACACCATGCGCCCTACGAATGTTTTGCCACCAATTTTGTATTGTATGGGGGGCCGAAACAACCATCTGAATGTTTGGGAGGTTTTGGTTGATATTCATCTGAAAGAAAGGTAAGGGTATGGTAAGTATGTTTATTCCAAATCCGTCATGTGTTCTTTTTCTTTGGATCATTCATAACAACTTTCACAAAACAAATATGTCGTTAGGTGTATAACCTTTGACAAAGGGTGGATTTCCTAATTGCGAAGACGGTGCATTGGATCGCCTCGCCTAAGGTGTATGCATCATGGCCTATTTTCTAGAGTAAGATTTTTTCCTAGATATTCAAGAGTGAACTGAATTTTTGCGAGAAGGCACACTAATCTTATTGTGCAAACTCTGAAACTAAAGAATCCAAAAGAAGGTTTGGGGGAGTGTGAGACACTCCCCGCGTGAACCAGTGTGTGTATTGTGTACGGCCAAAGACTCGATAGAAAATGCAAGTGACAGTGTAAGAAATGCAATAACATGTAGTGTTTTTCAAGCAAATAAGGAGCGCAAGTTTGGATTTAGCTTGCGTCCTTTCAAATAACAAGTAATATAACAAATCACAATAAATAAATTAAAGCAAATAAATGCAAGTAATAAAATGAATATCCCATAATTCTAAAACTAAATTTTACTAAGGTTAAAACCTAAAATGCTAAGTGCTTAGGGTTTCCCCAGCGGAGTTGCCAAGCTGTCGCACCCTATTTTCGAGCGGGTCAAAATAGTTCGCAACATAAAAGTGGCTATGCCTCTGATTTTGAAATTGTTTGTTTAGAGTCGCCACCTAATTTTAAGGAAAATATTAGGAAAACCATTGTAAATGTAAACTCTGTTTTGATTTGCGAAACCTGTGAGATTCTAAGTAAGGGTTTTAGTTACTCGAGGGGAAGGTATTAGGCATCCCTCAGAGCCTATCCAAAGATAGTCCTTAAATTTAGTTTTAGAAAAATGATTAGGGATATTTATTCATTTTTGTTTTGTTTTAGAAATATTAAGAAGAAAGGTTTTATTAAATTAAAAAAATATAGTGAAAATATAAGGTATGTCATATATATACATCTTATATATGAATGACCCAAATTTAATAATAATATATTTATTGTGTAAATAAATAATAAATAATATACTTAAAATATATAAAAATACAAATGTATATTTTAAAATCATTTAAATAATTAACTTACTTAATTTATGGTAAAATAAATGTCTAGTATTAGCAAATGGTTATTTTATTTGTAGCCACAATAGAGAGAAAAAAAAATGAATAAGATAATAGACAAGTGTAGATATATGAATATATAATATGTTGTAAATCTAATTTGGGTGAAATCTCTAATAAGATTAAAGATGCGAAAAATCATTGAGTTTTAAAATATTAAACTACCCCAAATACAAACAAAAATATTTAAAAGTCGACAGGAAATAAAATTATCTACATTCTTATTTTTCTTCGGATCAGCGCCGGCTCATTAATCGGAAGACAAAATATATAAAGTTTTTGTCATTTTTCTGCTCGGGTCAACTTCCATCATTTCCGAAGGGCCTAATTACCCCTACCCCTCTTAAGTTTATTTATTATTATAATCCTAAAGCGATCTAAAATAAATAATAACTAACGTCCTAAAGCGTGTCTATCGACCCAACTTAATGTTCAAGAGACATTGGATATACTATTAGGGTAGGTTTTAGACCAAAGAAAATATATGCGTCCTAATTAGACCCATCGTCAAACAAAACAGATAGGACAAGCAGTTAGCACATAAAATCTCAAATAAGCCTCTAGATTAATTAATTAGCATGCTTGAAAACACAGATAAGTTGTGAAGGTCATAATAATTATGTGTGTGCATATAATCAGACGTAGATATTGTAAAATATAAAACTTGAATAAGATAGACGATAAATTTCATTATTTTAATATATGAAGGCAATGTTAATTACAAAGGCGATTGTAATAAAGAAGGCATGCTTGATAATTTTAGTTATTAACTAATAGTATTTATAAATCCTATTAATATGAGTTAGTTAATAACATGCTGAAGATTTATTAAAATACTATAGATATGGTTTCTAAATGAAATGAAAATTTATTAAAAATGTAGACATGGCCTCAAAATGGAATAATACAATAAATATTTGTTAGAATCTTATAGACATGATTTTTATACATAATAACGTCACATTACAGGGGATATGATTTTAACCGGCAAAATTAATTTTTATCTATGAGTATAATTTCTACATGAAACAATGTTCTTAAAATATTTACAATCAAAAGATATGCTGAAATTATTATTTAAACCTATGAACATGATTTCTAAAATATAGAAATATGATGAAATATTTATTAAAGGCGCAGAAACTATAAGCATGATAACTACAATAACTCGTGTGAGTTCTTCCTAATATTTAGAATACATTTTTTATTACTTTGCTGAAAATCTTGGATAAAGTTTATAAATATGGAATAATATGATTTTAAATAAAGAGAATGTTCTAATATAAAATTGATTAATTAACAATTATTCAAATAGTATGAGGATTGGTAATTTTAACTCAAACGAGGCAAGATTTTGGGCATATTATTACTTCATATGTATATTTAAAGGAAGTTCAAAACATTAAACTAGATGACACGTTTTAAATGCATAACAAGGATAGTAAATTAAGATTTGGTCTTTCATCGTCCTAACAAACATAAAATCAACGACCTTATTAACAAACTATTGCTTTAAATTAGATCTAAACATGATATTAATGGCATGATTTCTAAATTTTATTAAAACTATAGGTATGATTTATGGATTGACAACACACTACATTAGACATGATTTCTATATGAATCAATATAATGAAAATATTTGACATCTTATAAGCATAACTTAATTCCTATAAAAATACTAAAATATTCATTAAGTCCTATAGACATGATTTGCTATATGATATTCAACATAAAATCTCATGCACATGATTTCCAAATGACTAGCATGTTAAAAATATTAATTAAAATATTTAAATATGATGTAATTAAAATTGTAGATCCAATGAACATAATGTCTACATAAAATGACATTTAAATCTGAATATGATTATTACTACATTCAAAATTATTTAGTAGATCCTACATATATAATGCCTAAATAATTAATATGACAAAGCTATTATTTGAAACTATATTCATGGTTTTAGTCTTAAAGTACAGGTTATAATGTGGAAATATCATCAAAGTAATTATTAAATGAGATTTTTCATAAACAAAGATAACACATAAAAATAAACAAATTATTTTTTAAACATGTATGATGATAAATGATATTTAACGAACTATTCTTAGATCATTTTTATTGTTATTTTTATATATATATATATAAAGTAAACATCTTGTAAAACATATAAATTTTTATATCGTGAATAAATGGACCTAAGCATGTGGAAATGAGTAGTATAACTATATCACATGCATTCAAACACATAAATTTATGATAAACTAAAAAATAAATAAATAAAGCAAGTAGCAAGTATATCCCCTCCCCATATATTTTCTCCAATTTTCATTATTTATATAGAGAGTTACTTACAAAATTATTACAAAACCGCATAGAGAAGCAAATAAATAAAGTAACATAAATTATAAATAAAAAAAAAAAAAAATCGAAGTAGAGTAATAAAATTTCAGATCTCCGGTCCAGGCGAACTCTTCATGTCCTGAACTTTAAAGTTCAAATCCTGCTTAAAGCATAAGCAAAATACAAGCAATATACAAATATGTAGCGATATATCATGATTATACAATCTTACTACAACAAAGCAAACAAACAAAGCAAGAACATATTTCAAAATAATAAACTAATATATTGAAGAAAATGGGAACTAACCTGGATACTTCATGTATTTATTTTGACAAGATATAATATGTAAGAATCTAAAGTGAAGACAGTACAATGAAATAGGAAAAGAAAGTACTAACCTGTTAATATGAGTTTTATGTCAATGAAAAGCGGTAGCAATATCCGAGATCCAAACAAGTTGAAGTAGCAAAGAGGCAAAAGAAAGAACTCAAAAGCAATTAAGTATTTTTTTGTTAAAGCGCTATCTTGTGTTCTAATGTATTTTGTTTTTCTTATGTGTTTCGTCCCTTCTTTTTTTTTTGTCTGTTTGTTGTCTTTTCTCTCTGTTCTCTGTGTCCGTTTTTTCTTTTCTCTGTCTGTCCTCTAAATGAAGATGTGAGTCTCCTTTTTATAATGATGGAATATGTTCTATAAACAAGAAGATCAACAATAGTAGCTTCACTATTCTTAGTCAAAACTTTTTCAAATAATTCAAACAAAAGAGCAAATATTTCAAAAGGGGTACAAAATTTCAATAAAGTCAAATAAAATTTTCAACAAACAAATCAATTAAGATTTCAACAATGAAATCTATCAAAATTCAAACAACCAAATGAAAAAGTCAGAAAGAACAACTCCATTTGTCAAAAAGAAGTCTCAAATATCATGCCAAGAGGGACCTACTCTCATTAATTGTAGAAGAAACTAATTATAGAGAATAAATTAATTTCAACGGGAAATAAATTATGACTACAATTATCAAATCCAACCATCAACTTAAGGCAAGAATTATCAATTCTAACAACAAATCATATTCATACTGCTGAAAATGTTAATGTTTCAAACTGGTTGTTTCAAAATAAATCAAGGCAAAAGGAAATATCAATCTACAATCTAAGCAGAGGACCAATTCAATATTAACAAAGGGAAAGAAATAAATAAATAGCTCCACACAACTCGCTACAAATTCTTAAATTTAAACATTTAAAGCCACAATAATTTGAAACTCGTAAAGTTATGCAATTCAGTACATTTTTTTTTAACACAATCAAGCCTAGATATGATTTTCCACTTATTGAAGAAACATATATGATAATTTACATTCTTAAAGACATAAACATACAACTCAACTCTAAAATCCGAGATAAATAGGCATGGTTAATTGACCAATTGATCACATATCAGTGAGTATGAAATTGAAGAACAAACGATTTAACCATCAAACTCACATCACATACAAATTAATAATTAAATGATTTGAATTTAATGGGATACAAACATATCATAGATTTTGCAATTTTAAGATTTTTCATATTAGACTCTTTGAATCATAACCATAGGCAAAATAAAAATATGTTCAAAACAAAAAAAAATGAGATAGATGGCAATCAATCTTTAAAGAAACGAACCTGGACGGATCTGTTAAGATCCGTCTTTAACAAACCAAATCTCAAAGCTTCTAGCAAACTAAGATCTGTCCATGGTGGTTTTCGAAGTTGGTGGTTCTCGTCTTCGTCGACGGCGAGAAGAGAGAAGATAGGAGTCATCGATGGAGTCGCTGCTACTGTTCATCTCGTCGGCGTCTGTGCGTGAGGTCGCCGCTGAGGAGCTGCTGTCCGTGTTCGCTTGGAGGTTTCGCCGGTGGAGAGGTGACGGAGCATAGCGATGGCTGCTGCATCGAGAGCTGGCGGCGCAAAGGGGCTGCTGTCGGCGCGGTACTACTGTTGCGCATCGTCGCCAGTGGTGCTGGACACGTCGCTGCGCGTGGCGCTGCTGCAGTTCGTCATGGTCGCTGCCAGAGAAGGAGTTGTTGGGCAGCAGCTCGCTGCTGCTGGTCACTGGAAGTGAGGAGGTGCGACGATGGCGACGCAAAGAAGAGAAGAAGAGAGCAGCGAAGGGAGAGAGCGTGAGAGCGGCGGTGTTGTGAAGCGGAGAAAAATCGAGAGAGAGAGGGAGGCGGCGGCCATGGCTCTTCTTCTCTCTTCTTGGAGAAGATGACCCCAAAAAAAATAAAATGAAAAGGAAAAATTCGTTTAGGTTTAGGATTTGGGTAATAATAATAAAAAATGATAGAATTAATTATGGCCATAGATCAAAAACGTAATGTACGGTTGAGATTAAAATTGAATATAAAAGTAGACTACATTAAAATTTGATTAGGAAATAATTATAAGTAATTGTAAAAAATAAAATGTCATCTAATTAATTACCAAATACATGTTGAATAAGTAAAAATCATAAATTTATCAAATTATAATA
Organism: Solanum dulcamara; assembly: GCF_947179165.1. Lineage (NCBI taxonomy): Eukaryota > Viridiplantae > Streptophyta > Magnoliopsida > Solanales > Solanaceae > Solanum > Solanum dulcamara. The sequence continues at coordinate 70,216,451 of NC_077241.1, read as the reverse complement.
TTATATATGTAAAGTAAATATGCATGTACATACAATATAAATATTTGCGTATATACATATAAAATGCCATATGTATATAATACATACTAAAATAGATGTTTAATAGGTATGTTAACATAAACAAATTAAAATATATAATAAACTTAAATAATAACCCCTTTTATATACATATGTACATAAGACCTATTAAAATACGTATATATTAATATGAATAAGTACAATTACAAAAATAAACTTAGTAAATAACATATTTTATAAAGAAATACTTATGTATATACTAAAATAGATATGACATACATATTAACTAAAATTCACAATAAACTTAATTAAGTAATATTTGTATAAAGAAAATACACACACGTATAATATATACTAAATAATGCGGAAAAAAATATATTTGAATGTACAAAGCTTGTTATTTTCATAAACAAAAAAAAAATGATGTTAACAATATTAACAAAAATAAAAATATTATAAGCTATGAAATCTAAAATATATGATTCTTTTATTATTATTATTATTATTATTATTTTTTGGTAAAAACAAAAAATAATTAACTTTATACATATGTATATATATATATAATTCAAGAAAAAATAATTTTAAAAAAAATGCATATCTATTAAGATAGTGATTCAAAAATAATTATAGGTCGGCCAAAATTGGGTGTCAACAATGGGCAGCATATGAGCCTATGTGAAGGAGTTCACTACTCTCACACTTCAGATTCCCAACCTCACGGATGAAGACATGCTCTTCCACTTCATGGATGGACTACAGAGTTGGGCCAAGACAGAGTTGGAGCGTCGCCAAGTCAGCACCATCGATGAGGCCATCACAAAAGCCGAAGCTTTGACAGACTTCAGGCATGACAAGCATGACCGAGGAAGAGGAGATGAGACGAGACCATGACAACCATAAGTCTGATGGTAAGAAGGCTGGACGACGAGGCGATGCTGACAGAAAGGCACAGAATGCGAAGGGGAATGGATACTACATATGCGGAGGGCCGTATGGCTATGCAAGGTTTCCTGAACTGAAGATCCTTGGTGCCATCCTACGGGAATGGAAGGGGAAAGATGCACAAGGGCAAGAGCAAGTTTCAGACACAATGCAATTGGGCCTGATTGGACTATGCGGAGCTATCGCAAAGCAATCAGGAAAGCCGAAGGAGTACGGCGCACAATATGTAGACATCATGATCAATGGACGACCCGCTCGTGCAATGGTTTACACAGGTGCAGAGGCCAACCTAATGACCAAGTCAGCAGCTATGAAGTTGGGGCTAAGTTACAGTCCAAGTGATGCCCACCTCAGGACGGTTAATGCACCCCTTACACCTGTGTGCGGAGTCGCTCAAAGAGTAGACATCACATTGGGCAAGTGGCGAGGTAAGACCAACTTTACCGTCGCTCCCTTAGATATCTTTGATATCGTCCTTGGGCAGGAGTTCTTCCAGCGATGTCATACGGTGATCGACCCCTACCTCCAACAAATCATGGTTATGGAGCAAGAGGGATCATGTATGGTGCCCCTAGTCAAGGTGTCGAAGACGGAAGGACCAACCCAACTTTCGGCCATGCAGTTTGAGAAGGGCCTAGAGGTGGGAGTACCGATGTTCATAGACACCATTGCGAGTTTGAGTGAAGAAAACGGTGCTAGAGAGGCATTGCCACCTTACATGAAGAAGGGCGTGATGCCGAAGAAGTTGTCAAGACACTTGCCTCTAAAGTGCCAGAAAGAACGGAGGTCAGTGTTGACTGAACCAAGCAGAAATAGGGACAACAGGCCACTGTCATTTTCCTCATCCACTAGAAGGGACAAACTCTGGAAGAGGCCACATAAGAATGACATGAAGACTTGTGGTAGTTTCAAGACTAAGTTTGGAGGCTTTTGTAGCAGCAGTGCGCCGAGGTCGTCGCCATATCAGGTGGGGGAGAGTGTCATGACCCTCCACTTGATCATGAAGATGGGGGAAAGATCTAGAGTTTTGGAGAGGTTAATAGAAGACTCTAGAATGTCCAAGAGAATTCTTGAAGAAGGTAGAAGAACCTAGAGTCTTGGAGAGGTTAGTGGAAGACTCTAGATTCTTGTAAAAGCTTGTAGAGAAGTCTTGAAAGACTTGGAATTCTCTAGAGTGTGTGGAGAGTTCTAGAGTAGGGACTTCTTTGTAAATATGGAAGGACTTGTATAGTAAATTTTTATTTACACTTAAGCCCCTTAGGAGTAGTATAAATAGAAAGGGCCATTCATTTGTAAACCATCCAGAAATCAAGCAAACAAGCATTCTTCCAAAGCAATACAAAAGCCTTCTTCATAAAAGCTCTCTTGTCTTTCTTGCAATCTAGCATTCCCTTAGCGATCTAGTCTTAAAGTCTTACTTGAGCTTACAAGATCGTGAAAGATTCGTGAGTAAGTTGTCAAGTGCGGCACGGAAGTCTTAGTTGAAGTCTAAGTCCGTGACACTTAGTACTGCTTTTCATCTGCAGATAGACGGCTAGGTAGAGCGTATGATACAGACTTTGGAGCATATGTTGAGAGTATTTCTTCTAAGGATTATTTCTTTTATTTGATGTTGATGATTGCGAGGCCACATAAGTATTCTTATTTTTACTTAAGTCTTCCGTTGATGAACGAATGAGTGATGAGACCAAGTAGTTCTATCGGAGGCCAGAGATGGTTTTTGAGTGTCGGCCACGCCTAAAGTACCCTCTCGAGGTATGACATAGATTGTGGAAGATATTGAGTTGTGATATTGTTGAATATAGTTGAACTTGAGATTAGTTGACTTATTCTTATATGTATATGTCTATTGTGTGAAATTTACTTGTCTATGATCCGCTTACTGGCTAACTGCGTGATCATACTAGTACACCATTGTTTTTGTGTACTGATACTACTCTTGCTCTGCCTTTTGTTGAGTACAGGGCATATTCAGCCGGCTGCGGAGAGACCTCGTTCAAAAGAGTAGAAGCTTGTTCAAAGTCCAAGTTTCAGTCATGCTACCGTGAACTTTCTCATTAGTGTTCCATTTTCTTACATTGACATTTGGTTAGAGTTTTGGTATGGATGACTTTCAGTTCCTATGATGTTTCTGCATTTCGTTGATTTTAAAGTTGTTGGCTCAGTTTATGGGAAGTCAATATTATTTTTGATTTTTTTCTTGATTTCACAAGTCTTTAATTATTATCTCTTAAGTTTGATAAGTTGGGCTGTAATAATGATTCTCCTACTAGAGGGTTATTGTGGGTACCTGTCACGGCGGATCAGAATCGTGACAATATACATATATTCATAAGGTATATTAAAATAAATATTATATATATATATATATATTAATATAAATAGGTAAATTATAAAATAAACTTAATTAAAGTAATAATTTTAATATAAAAAAAGGTACACACACATATATTATATATATATACTAAAATAGACATGTAAAAATATTTGAACATATGAAACTTGTTATTAATTTAGAATACAATAATAAAGATAAAATATAATATTAATAATAACAAAATGTTGTAACTTATGAATGTTAAAAAAATATAATTTATTGGGTAAAACTAAATATAAATTTAATCACTTAGTAAAAAAATAAGTTTTAAGAAATACCTATTTATTTAGATAGCACTCATCAGAGCAAGAAAAGAATGTAGCTATGCCAAGATTCAAAAAGGGTATTCATATTCAAGAAAAAAAAAGTAAATAAGACTGAAAGTGAAGAATTTCTGTTTGAAAAAAAATTATGCACATTGTTCCAGCCTGTGATTGATTGACAATTACCAAAGTTGAGAAAAAAGATGTAAAAAGACAAAGAGGAAGGGACAGTACTCTTAAAAGAAAAAAATGAAAAAAGAAGAGGAAAGTAAAAATTGATTTATAAAGGATCCAAAATTTATCCTTTTGTTTTTTTATACGAAGACTTGTGTGTGTAATATATATAAATATATAATAAACTTAATTAATAACCTTTTACATACATAGGTACATAAGGTGTATAGATATGTAATATATATAATAATAAAAATAAGTAAATTATAAAATAAACTTAATTAAGTAATAATTTTATATAAAGAAACTATACATATATACATAATATATACTAAAATAGACATGTAAAAAATATTTTTTCATGCCATTACAATATTTTATTTTTACTTTTTACGGAAGCTTAATAAATTAAAAATGAAGAGCCAAAATTGAATGTCAAGAGTGGTGGGTTGGATTTGGGTCAAGAGGGTCGACCTCACGGGGGTCACCACGGTCCGTTAAGGCCACTACAGAATGTGGAGCCCATCATCGTCGTCCCTCAACTCAAGGAGTCTTGGGAGGCAACTTCACGGAAGGGACCACGAGCCGTGGTACCTCTCATGAACTCCTCCCTAACTCATGTCCTCTATACGACCCCCCTACACGGGTCGTGAAGAGGAGTATGGTCTGTGGTGGATCTCATGATCCATGTCTAAATGAAATTTTCAGATCATTTAAACTTAATTCAGGCGGGGCACTTTAGGAGTGTTACAATATCTTCCCCTAGGGATCATTCGTCTCCGAATGATAACCGAGCTAGGAACCCACTCAAGACACAAATGCAAATCAAGAACTTAGATACTCAAAAACTCAAACAATCAAGCAATTATTTCTCAGACTCAAGAATACACATCATATACTCAATCTCAGAATGAACAATAATTTAAAGATAGAAAAAAGGAACATTACCATCAATATCATCATTTGAACGCACGAATAAATGAGGCTATTTAGCCTTCATATCTCTTCAGCTTCCCATGTAGCTTCCTCAACAAACTGATTTCACCATCAAACCTTGACTGAAGCGACCTCTTTGATTCTCAACTTACGAACCTGACAATAAAGAATCTGAACTTGAATCTCCTCATAAGTCAAACCCTCTTTCACCCCAATGCACTCAGTAGGCACAATGAGTGAAGGATATCCCAAGCACTTCTTAAGCATGGAGATATGGAACACATGATGGACAACATCTAACTCTAGCGGTAGCTCCAACTCATAGGCTACATTATCCACTCTTTTCACAATCTAGTAGGGACCAATATAATGCGGAATCAACTTTCCTTTCTTTCTGAACTCCATAACTCCTTTCATAGGTGAAACTTTCAAATATAACCAATTATTCACCTCAAACTCCAAGTCTCTTCTCCTAACATCAGTATAGGACTTCTGCTGACTTTGAGCAGTCTTCAACCTTTGTTGAATGATCTTTACCTTTTCCATAGCTTGATGAACCAAGTATGGGCTCTATCAACTCGCCTTCACCAACCTCAAATCAAACGATAGGCGATCTACATTTTCTCCCATAAAAAGCCTTAATGATGTCATCTGAATACTTGAATGCAAATTATTATTATAGGCAAACTCAATAAGCGACAAGTGGTCATCCCAATTACCCTTGAAATAGATGACACAAACTCTTAACATATCCTCTAGGGTATGAATGGTGCGCTCTGCCTAACCATTTGCCTACGGATGAAAAGCAGTGCTAAGATTCACCTTTAAATCCAAACCTTTACCGAGTCTGTAGACTTAACGGGCAAAAAGTGAGCTGATTTGTTCATTTTATCCACAATCACCCAAATTGAATCATGTTGCACACGAGATTGTAATATACCTATGATGAAGTCCATGTTGATCATCTCCCACTTCCACTCTGGAATCTCAATGTTCTAAGCTACACCACAAGGCTTTTGATGCTCAACTTTGACTAGTTGGCAGTTTGGGCACTGCCCGACTTAGAAATATCAAGATGGATCATCTAATTAGCTAAGGATTGATTATCCGAAGCTAAAGGCCACTCCTTGACTAATAAGAATGCCAAACTCCTCATACTCACTGCCTTTTGGCTTAAAGCATCTACTATTACATTTGCCTTGTCTGGGTGATAGAGAATAGTGACATCATAGTCCTTTTGTAACTCCAACCACTTGCGTTGTGTCAATTTAAGGTAATTCTGACTGAAGATATACTGAAGACTACGGTGGTCAGTGTAGATCTCACAATGTGCGCCATATAAATAATGTCTTTAAATCTTCAATGTGAAGACTATCGCCGCCAACTCTAACACATGTGTGAGGTAGTTCCACCTATGCACCTTCAGCTGCCTGGAATCATATGCAATAACTCTACCCTGCTGCATCAGAATGCAACCCAAGCACAAATATGAAGCATCATAATACACTGTAAATTGTTGACATTCAACACGAAAAGTAAAAATTAGAGTTGAAGTCAACAAAGACTTGACCTTTAGAAAGCTCGCCTCACACTCGTCAGACCAATGGAAATGAATATTCTTCTAAGTTAACCTACTCAAAGGAGCTGCAATAGAAGAGTAAAAATCATCTATAATATCCTGCCAACCCGACGACACTACAAACCTCGATAGAAAAAGTATGCCTAGCCTAATCACGAGTATCTACTATCTTCGTCGGATCAACCACAATATCATCCTTGGGCAGTACGTGCCCTAAGAATGCCACAGACTTAAGCCAAAATTCACACTTAGTGAATTTAGCATACAAGTGCTATCTCGCAAGGTCTGAAGTATTATCCTCAGGTGTTGATCATGCTGCTCTATGCTCCTAGAGTAGACTAGGATGTCATCGATGAATACAATAATGAAGGAGTCCAAGTAGGGTCTGAACACACGTTTTATCAAATCCATGAATATTGTGGGGGCATTAATCAACCCAAAAGACATGACTAGTAACTTATAGTTGTTGTATCGAGTCTTAAAAGCAGTCTTAGGGATATCAGACTCCCTAATCCTCAACTAGTGATAACCTGATCTCAAGTTTATCTTAGAGAACATCACTGCACCCTAGAGATGATCAAATAAGTCATCAATATGCAGCATTGGGTACCTTTTTTTGATGGTCACCTTATTCAGCTGTCTGTAATCAATACACATACGCTAGGTACCATCCTTCTTCTTCACGAATAGAACAGTAGCACCCCAAGGAGACACATTGGGCTTGATAAACCCCTTACTCAAAAGGTCCTAAAGCTATACCTTAAGCTCCCTCAACTTAACTAGAGTCATCCGATATGGTGAAATTGAGACTGGTTGTGTACCCGCCTCAATATCAATGCCAAAATCAATATCACGCTCAGGATAAAGACTAGGTAGATCAATAGGAAAAACATCAGGAAACCCTTTAACCACTGGAATAGAATCAACAGAAGGAGTGTCAGCACTTGTCTCTCGGACATAAACAAAATAGGCTAGACACTCATTTCCTAGTAACCGCTGAGCCCTGAGGAAGGAGATCACGCCACACGATACATGACTAGCTGCACCTGCCCACACGATCAGATAAATACCTAGTATACACAGAGTAAGGCCATAGTCCAGCCTATCCTGACAGTCTTGAGAAGGTTGTAGCTTCATTGTGCATAAATGAAAAGCTGTAATTCGTGATTATGACACCTCAAAAAATTGTTGCTTTGGTGCCCAGAGAAATTCCTACCCAAGAGAAGTTTGTGATCAAAACTATTGTTAATCAAGGAATGACCAGGTCTGGTAGATGTTATACCCCAGAAGAGTTGGCTCAAGGGTGGCATAAAAGAGGTTAATAATAGAAGTTGGGGCTGAAGAATTTTGGCGGAAGATGCAGCCTAAGGAGTATTTCATCGTGAAATATTTGGAGAGAACCCCGACCCAAATCTCAATATGGGTATTGTTGATGAACGTAGACAGGCCTTGATAAAATCTTTCAATAATACTTACGTACACGTGGGTGCCAACCGTGGTTATCTGGCTGCCATGGTAAGCCAAGTCATTCGAGGACACCGTATCAGTTTCAGTGAAGAAGAGTTTCCTTTTGAAGGTGCGATGCACAACAAATCTCTCCATGTCACTATCAAGTGTCGGGATAAGATTGTGAATCGTGTATTGATTAATGATAGATCGGGCCTTAATATTTGTCCTTTATCGACTCTCAAACAATTGAATTTTGATCTGTGAAAGGTTCATCAAAACCAAGTTAATGTCAGAGTTTTCGATGGGGGTCAAAGAGATACATTAGGAGATGTCAATTTGGGCATTCAAGTAGGTCCTATTGAATTCATTGTCGAGCTTCAAGTGATGGACATCACCATTAGCTACAACCCGTTCAAGGGAATTTTTTCTCTTTTCTGAAAAAATAAAAAAGAAGACATGAAATTTTAGACTAAGAAACCCCCAAATAGTTTGATTTAGAAACGTGGAGTGTGGAATTTTCATTTGTTTTTCTAGAATTCGAAGCTTTTGCTATTCATCGGTATAAATTTCATTGAGGTTGAGGTCCATCATTTGGTTCAGGCTTTGGTCTTTTGGTCTTAATACTGTTACATTTCCATTTAATAATAATAATATATGCCTCTCTTTTGCTTGCTTCGACTCGAATATGATTCGGATATGCATGTATGAACTGTTGTAAGTGTGTTCTGGTCTGATTTAGTGAATTTTAAGTATAGCTTAAACTTATTTTTAACAGACAAGTTTAAATCATGTATCTTTGTTATTCCTCATCTTGAATCAGTTTATTCGATTCTTTCCTCTTTGTCTATACCCTTTATTTAGTTTGTTGCTGTTGATATGCTTTCGAATAGGTGCAAAATCTTAAAAATTAACTAATATGATGGTTTTATTTGGTTGCTATTTTTATCTAAGTATGTATTTAGTGTCGAGTATTTGATTAACGTGAGGTTCGCATATAAAGAATTAGTCGAACTTATGTCTGTATGGTCTAAAAATCCTTCATGATTCATTTGACCTCTGCCTCTGTATATTATCTATAGCTTGCTGTTTGATTTAGTTTCTTAATCTCAACAAAATAAACTAATTAACTTAATTATAAACTAATTAACTCAATATAAACTACTAATTTTTGAAATAATTAATTAAAAATAATTTTTTTGTGATCATTTTAGAATATTTATAAAAGCTAATAATTATATACATAATTATATAGAACTATATATATCATTTAAAAATTAAAAAAATGACAAAATTACTTTAAAATAACTTAAAAAGATTTCGAATTTTATAAAATCTATTTATTTTAAAATTGATTGAAATTGGAGAAACTCAATAATTAATTCATATTGCGAAGGGTCAAAATTGGGTGTTAACACCCGATCCACGCTCCGGTTGGGTCTGGACTTGAAGTGGGGTGTTAGAGTGGATAAAAAGTCCACATTAATTGGGGAATGAACTTGGACAATGCTCCCCTCATGGTTAGTTATAATGGGGCTTAATTTCCTCTTTTCTTCTATTTAATCCTCATTAATTACCAGTTAGCATGAAGTTCTTGAATTAGACCACCTTTGCATCCCATCAGAAAAAAAGGAAGGAAAAAAGGCACTCCTGAACTAACATTTTAGTGGAAGTTGCAGCTTAGTAAGCAGATTTTTAGATTAGGGAAAAGGTTTGTCTTTCATGGATATAATGAATGTAGTGCTTTGTGATTCTTGGGTTGTATATTTGCATCTAACATATAAGCTAATTAGTTTTTATATTCTTGAAGCCGCGATTTTATTTTAGGACCACAGAATCAAATACAAGATGATATGTTTATAGTTTGATGTGTAAGAAGTGGGGATAGACAATGTTAGTTTCGTAACACACAATCAATATTGAAGTAATGACATTGATTGTTGGTGTCCGTTGTATTTTGGAAAAATTTGAGCTAGCCATAACTCAAATACCACGGATGAGTCTGAAGTTTCACCAAATAATGCCGTTGGCAAGGTGCTTGGAAAAGAGCAATCTGGAAGGGTAAGGTGCTTGGGATTAGGAGTAGTCCCAAGCAGCGTTTTTAAACAAACAAGACCCTGTTTTAGTGATTTAAATGCTTTAAGTTACTAATGGTTCATGTTCTACCCAATGCTAAGAGAAGTACAATCAAATGTTGAATGCTCACAGTAAAAGCCAAGACAACTCTCTTTTAAGAGATGAAACTGGGTGAAATCTTATCTTATTTTGTATTTATACCAAACCAATAGATACATAACATATGTTTACACTTAGACTTTTAAAATTTAGTCATAATTGATTGGCATGCATACATTTATACATCATTAAATCACTTAACTATGGTTTATTGACATTCACTTATAGTACTCCGCTTTTTTAAATGAGTTGGTCAAACTTCTTAAAACTATATAAATAGAGTAAAGTAATTGATTGTTACAAAATGTACTTGTCAACTTTGAAAATCATGTTAATTATCTCTCCCCCCCCCCCCCCCAAACCCCCAAAAATATATATTTAAATGCATACGTATTTTAAATTTGTCAAACAAAAGTCATTTGTGCTGGGGTCCTTTTATTTGAGTATATCCCGCAATATATCTAAAATCTTCAAATTCAAGAGTCAAGACAACATCTTATTAAATTTGATCAATGAAAAATAACATGAAAAATAAAAATAAATTAAAGAACAAAATTAATATTTTTTTCGTTTCAAAAAGAATGACTTATTTTTTTTTTAGTCTGTTTCAAAAGAATAATCCCCTTTCTTTTTTTGACAATATTTTAATTTCAACTTTTCAGATGGTATGTTTAATACCACAAGATTAAATAACATTTTGGTATATTTAACATAACTTTAATATTGAAAACAATCTTTTTACCTCCACAAGGTAGTGGTAAGGTCTGCGTACACTCTACCTTCTCCAAATCCTATTTTGTGGGATTCCACCAGGTATGTTGTTGTTGCTGTTAACATAACTTCAATATTTTATGACCATAAGATTGAAAATTCTTCTTTATCTTCTTAAACTCTATGCCAAGTCAAACTAAGTTATTTTTTAAAAAAGAGATAATTATCAAAAACACACCTAAACTATCTATTTATTTTTTTTGAGTTTCATACCTAAACTATTGAAAGGGTAAGTTTCATACCTAAACTATCACTAATTAGTTTCATACATAAACTATCACTAATGAGTTTCTCAAACTAAAAAGTAATAGTTTAGGTATAAAATTCACACTCCAATAGTTTAGGTATGAAACTCATAAAAGAGGAATAGTTTAGGTGTGTTTTTGACACTTATCTCTTTTTTAAATGAAGGAAATGATAAAAGAAAATTAATTGAGATTGCAATAATTTATAAATATTTTTTAAAAAAATAAAAAATAAAATCAGCTGCACGTCATTAAATAGGTGCAAAAATTATATTTTTGAGAATAATGACCATGAAAGCTAACTTTACAAAGTTAAATGACCTTTGAAAAACAAAACAAAGTTGAGTGAGTATAATGAACAAATACCCAAAATTGAGCGACCATCCAAACTTGTAACTCCTTATTTTAGGCTGATGGAATCATTTTTCCTAAAAATATAATTAATTGGCAGGTTCAGGCGCAAATAAAGTAAACCAAACTATATAATAAGACTTATAACACACAAAAGAATTACTAATAAAGTTGACTCGTAAATCATAAATAGCAACTTAATTAAAGTCGCATGTATACTAAATTGTCCAATACAATCATTTCCTCTTTTTGCTCATTGCTCAATGGAACAACTCCCTTCCCCTTCGTCACTCTCGATTACACGATGTGAATCTGAATTAATTGTTCCAGCAACACCTATACCTCGTGAAATAAAGCATGTCTCAGACATAGACGATCGAGATGGTTTACGTTTTCACATATCTAATTTATTTTTTTACGAACATAACCCTTCGATGGAAGGTATAGATCCTGCTAAGGGGATTAAAGATGGATTATCTAAAGCATTAGTTTTTTACTATCCATTAGCTGGTAGACTCATTAAAGGTCCTAATGGAAAACTTATGGTAAATTGTAATGGTGAAGGGATATTGTTTACAGAAGCCTATGGAGATGTGGATCTTGATATGTTAGGAGAATTCATAAAACCTCCATGTCCATACTTGGAGGATCTACTATACAATGTACCAGGTTCTGATGGGATCATTGATAGCCCTCTTATGTTAATTCAGGTATATAATTATATACTTCATTTGCTTTAAATTAGTGCAATTTACATAAATTTCATAGTGTTAAGAGCTAATTGCATTATTTCTCTATTATTTTTCAAATTACAAAAATTCCTTAAAATTTATGGATTTCGAATACAACAATGGACTTTCGGATACATCAGCAAACATTCGATTACATAGTAGAGGGATGTATCAGAGAGGGGATAGGACATCCAGATACATAGGGAGGGATGTATCCGAGAGAAATATGGATGTATCAGTGAAAGTTGAGTGATGTATTCGAGAAGGGATTTTGAATTTTTTTTAAATGATAGAAAATTTTAGAGATATGATAAAATAAGATGTGTATTTAAGTAATTTTCCCTTTAAATTATGTTGCACACTTTGATTAGACATAGTAACCTTTAAAAATAAAACAGGTTTTTAAAATTTGTAGATTAAAACAAAGAGAGAGATATTTGTGTCTCATGATTAAGGGTAAAATAAAAAAAATTATTAAAATTATTTTCTTTAATATAAAAATATCTTCTTTTCCGTGACAAAATAAAAATATTTTTAAAAAGCATGTTACCATAGATTGGGATAGGGGGGATACTCCTTCATGCAATAATATAATAAGTTAATATTCCCTGGTTCCACTTTATTTGCTAGACACTATTTTCTTTTCTGTCTATTGTTTCTAAAAAAAAATAGATATTAATTATTCATATATTTTATTAATGAGATACTTTTATAATTAAATAATTTTTATAACATATTTACAATTACAAGTTTCAAAAATATTATAGTCACATAAATATTCTAGCATATTTAAATTAAAATCATAAATTTAAAAATCTTTATTTCTATAGTAAATATTAATTAATTGTGTCAAATCAAAATATAACATTACAGATTTATACCTTGATTACTTTGATTGGACACAAAGTTCTAAGAGACATCTCAAGTACTCGTTGTCTTCTCTCACCACCCTACCTCCGAATGATCCCCATCCCCCACACAATTTCATCTTCACGGTGTTTTTGATAGGTTATATAAATTTTCTTGGGATGATATTATTTTGTTTTTGTAAAACACTGAAAAACAAAGAAGAAATTCATTTATCACCCTTAATACAAAGGTGAATCTAGAATTTCTAGTACATGAGTTTACCACTAATATATCAATTGTTATTTTTTCTAAATAAACCGTCCACCCAGGGTATACTCCCCAGAGATGGTGGAAGGTTCGGCGTAGACCCCTGCCATGTTGATTATATTATTTGATTCAGATATGTTAATTTTAATTAGATGTATTTTTTTTCTTGGCGAAATGGTATAATGGATCCTTGTATTTGTATAATTTGTATTATGGACCCTTCTACTCAACCATTTATCAACTAAATCCTTAAACTCAATCAAAAGAAGATTTTGAAACCCCTCTTACTATGTGTATAGCTCATTCGTACTTAAATAGATGACATGTTAAATCCATGTCACATAAATTAATAACACATAATAATTATCTTTGCTAACTATTTATAAAAATTATTAATCAAAATATTAAATAAAAGGTAAACTAATTCTTTAAAGTAAAATTCATATTTCTCCCACCTTCCGCCCACCTCCCCTATCCACAATCACCGTCACCACCATCCTCACAACCACCATCACCATCATGGGGTGGGGGTGGCTAAAAAAAAGGTTGGGGAGGAGATGGGGGTAGGGGATGATGGGTGTAGGGGATGACGGAAGAAGATGAAAAAAGTGTGTGTGGTGGGGAGGGGGGCAGAAAAAGGCTTTTTTTAATAAAAAAAAAATCTTTTTAAAATTTATTATTTTATAATTTTCATATTTTTTAAATTTAAATATGTTATTCACTTGTACTCTTTACACGTGTGTAGTCACACACTCTCACCAAATCAACTATTTTAATGTCACAAAAATCTTGTCAATGGTATTGTGTTTTACTGAATTTAAGGATTTAATTAGTAAAGGGTTAAATAGAATGATCTATAATATAAAATACAAGTACAGAGATCTATTAGACAATTTCTATTAGACAATTTCGCCTTTTTTCTTTGTTTATTAGTGTCATCTAGTAAGAATATTTTAATTATTTGAACAGGTTACCCGTTTTAGATGTGGTGGATTTGCAGTAGCAGTAAGAGTAAATCACATCATGGTTGATGCCTTTGGCTTAGTTTTATTCCTAAATGCAGTAACTGATTTTGTGAAATTCAAAGCTTCTTCTCCTTCCATTTTACCCGTATGGCAAAGAAATATCCTAAATGCTAGGCCATCACCATGCATTACATACAAGCATTCCGAATTTGAGGAGGAAATTGAATCAACAAATGCATGGTTAACGATGGAAAAAGAATTGATCCAACGTTCGTTTTTCTTTGGTGAAGAGGAGATGGAAGCTATTCGCAATCAAGTTTCACCAACTCATCGTTCAAGTGGACGATTTGAGTTATTAACTTCTTTTTTGTGGAAACATCGAACCATTTCACTCAATTTGAATCCTGAAGAGAATGTGCGTCTGACATACTTTGTTACAGTCCGTGGGAGATTTGAACATTTGAAAATACCACATGGATATTATGGTAACGCATTTGCTTTTCCAGCAGCAGTGGCGAAAGCAGGATTTTTAAGTACTTATCCATTAACATATGCTCTTGAGTTAATCAAGAAAGCCAAGAATCAAGTAAATGAAGAGTATTTTAGATCTATGGTAGATCTTTTGGTTATTAAGGGGAGACCTGGCATAACACAATCTTGGAATTTTGGTATTTCAAACACTGCTCATGTAGGATTTGATAAGGTTGACTTTGGATGGGGAGAACCAAAATATGGTGGAGCTGTTAAGGCTGATTCTTTTTTTAGTTTCTTTGTAGCTTGTAAAAATAACAAAGGGGAGAAGGGCATTTTGATATCAATAAACTTGCCTCCAAGAGCAATGGAAAGATTTGTAGATGCTATATACAAGCTGACTTTAAATGTCAAGAAATCAAGACCAAAGTTTTAAGGTGGAGTATTGGACTGGCAAATAAATTGTATGTTCTTTTCATTTGATCAATGTGTGTAATTTGGATATAGTAATGAAATAATTAATTTGTATGTGTTGGCTATAGAAAACTTGATTTGTATACAATTCCTATCGTCTCTAAACGTTTAACCAATTAATGACAAATAAATATCTTCTCTATGCCGATAGTGTAAAGAATCTTTTTATCTTCGACATAATTTATATGCAGATTATACCCACATGATTTCATAGAGGATTAGACTCCTTAATTCTCATGAACCTCTATAATACTCAGGTGGTATATCACAGATACTAACAAAGTGTCATTTTTTTTACCTCTAGTTTCTTTGGCAAATCACCAAAAGTTTGAAGAATCTCTAGGCATTGAGCTCCTTCAAAAATCACCAAAAATATTGCTAGATACATCATCACCACTACTATCCTGACTAATATTTACCTTTGGCGCTTGTGTGCAAAAAAAATTCATCACTCAAATGCTGATTTTGAGAAGTCGCAGGGGGACTTTCAAATATTAAATCATCCAACTCTAATAAAACATGTTGGACATCACTTGAGAAAATGTTCCTCAATTGCAAGTACAATTAACAAATTATAAAAATTATAAATTAATCATAAGATATAACATATAAAACTAATTTAATAGAGATACCTGATCAGATTGTAAGTTGAATATCCATAAACAAACGTAATCATATTGTTTCTCCATGCTCTAGTTCAAAATAAACAACACTTGAAACCATTATGCTCAGCAAAGCGATCTTTGAACTCAGGACAACATCCAGAAAATCAAATTTGTAAAGCTAAATTCACAAACAAATCTGTAAAGCTAAAGAAAATCCATTATACCTAAAAAAATCCAGGCTTTATCTTAAATTTGTGGAAACGTGACTAAAATATCGCATGAAAAACATCAATGCCCTATGCATAGGAATTGAAATCACACTGCTCAATTAGATCAAAATACGGCATACCAACAATTTTGATCTTCATCATAGAAAAAAGAAGGTGCTTACAAAATACAAAATTGCAATCTTCAGCACATCTGCATCAGACTTGAATTTATCCTTAAACAAACAAGATTCAAGTTGAGACCATATCACATTAGATGAACCATTAAAGTAGTTTCTCACCAACTGATTGACATATGATGACACCTTAATAGATGTAGTACCCTGACATCTTAAATCAGTAATCAGGGCAAACTCACCCAACCCAAATTGAAGTTTTGCACCACTAATCAAAAAATGCAAAACTTCATCCTCGTCATCATGCAACCGCCTCATCATAAGTTGTGAAAAACACGTCTTGCATCAAAATTAGTGCATATCTAGAAAGTGATCAAAGTCAATTTCTCTAAACAAATTAATCTATTCTTTATAACTTCGAATACAAATGTGTAACAACAGGAAATTGGTAGAAAATTCAACCTTCGATTTATAGTCAATATTCATCTTGATATGAAAATTTCCTCGCTAGAAACACAATACCTATACAAACAATTCAGCAAAACAAGACCTAAACAAAATAAAATAAAATTTCACCAAAGAAAATGCTACACATTCCTCTATGATACTCCCATGATATATAAAATATACTGCCACGGTATTACAGTGGATCAAACAAATCATTACTAAATTATCTATGATACTCAATTAGTATATCTAATATATTACTAGAGTATCATACAATAGTCAAGGTTATCTTCAGATTACTTCCATCACCAACAAGTTATCGAGGTTATGAGGAGCTCTTTCAGTTATAGTTTGCAAAATCGATTCACATGTAGGATCCGATATATTGACAATAGTTTTTCTTTTCTTACTCATATTTTCCTCGCTTGGACAGTGCTCTGCCTCCTTTTCTTTTGGCATTCTCATCAACACCTTTATTAGGCAACTCTCCAACATCCGGTACCCCATTTGCATGACAGGGTTTTGATTCATCTCCACTAGAATTAAGACTGTCAGCAGAGATCATCTACGAATTATTTTTAAGCAACGAGAAATTTGAACCCGACATTACTGATGCAATATACTTTTGTTCACATACACTATCATCT
Source organism: Solanum dulcamara (assembly GCF_947179165.1). Classification (NCBI taxonomy): domain Eukaryota; kingdom Viridiplantae; phylum Streptophyta; class Magnoliopsida; order Solanales; family Solanaceae; genus Solanum; species Solanum dulcamara. The sequence continues at coordinate 70,199,372 of NC_077241.1, read as the reverse complement.
GAGAAAATCTTTAAAATTGGTAATATCTAAAAGACGATGACCCCACCATCAATTCTGTACAAGACATTTACGATCCATATCAAAAAAACACTCAACAAAAGCACATAAACACACCACAACAAAAGCAAAGCCTTGAATATTTGATAAACTAGAAAATTAGACAAATTTGTACCCGTATATGCAATAAAACTTTTAAAATAGAAAAGAAGAACAAAGATGCATATATTCGTTAATGAAGGTTATTTGATTGAGGAGTAAGAACTACCAATTTAGCGGTTTGTCAATTTGAAATCAATCACCTAACTATTGGGATGAAAGAAATCGTGTGAAAAAATCCATGCCTTGAAACTTCTGAATGAGCCTTTAACAAAAGGTACTTCCAACGCAAAAAAAGACTTCAAATAAAAGGGGACACGAGTGGTAATTAGTTTGGGTTAGGACATTTTCATGTGGCTTAATACATAAGCGGCCTCCTAAACTTGCCACGTGTTTTTCGTTTAGACACCTCAATAAGGCCTTCTCCCTAGTTTTATGGTCTATTTTATAGACACGCTTTGAATATACATAAGGTGTTCAATAGGAAGATGTCCTTATTGAGGCGTCTAAACGGAAAAAGCACGCAAGTTTAAGGGGCTGCTTATGTGTTAAGCCTTTTCATGTAATTAGAACTTGAAAGGAGCCGCTTATGTATTAAGCCTTTTCATGTAAATAGTTTAGTTTTATGGTCCATTTAATGTACTTTTCCCTAATTTTATCCCAATGTAATTTTCTCTTTTTTAATTAGGCCCCCGACTCTGTCATATTTTCCCAGGCAAAAATGGACATGTCACACACTGTAACAAACCTTCAAGTCGTTTATATGATGTTGCATAACTTCTTGTTGCTACAAAGCTCTCTTTCTCCATAAAAAAAGGTTTCCATATTTTACTCATGTATATTGTATTAAAATCATCAAGTCGTTTATATACGATCTTGTATAAAATATTGTTCTCTTTTTAGATGTTTTCCTAGGGTTCTAAATGTAGGGTTTAGTAATATTTTTTCTTGGTTTGGGAGAATAGTAGTGGGAGAGTGAGAACACAGTTGATAAATTACCACTTTAATATTCCTCTAAGGCATCATTTGAATGTGAAGGAGGTTATGAGTTCAAGCAGTAAAATGTTTCTGTCAAGCCATTCAATTGAGGCATTTTGAGAGAAGTCTTCTGATGACGAATTCCTTGCGGTTTGCAGTAGTTATCAAAGGGACCAATATACTCACAGCCAATGTCAGTGTGAATACATCTTAATTTTTTTCCAGTTTGTCTTCCAGATAAGGCTTTAAACTCCTTAAACACATCAAGTACTTGATCTTTGGATTTTAAAAAAATATACCCACGGCTTGCGAGAATGATCATCAATGTAAGTTGCAAAGTAGAGTGCACCACCTTTTGACTTCACCTTAGAAGGACCACACAAGTCGGAGTGTACTAGCTCCAATAGTTCAGACTTTCTTAAAGGAGGATAGACTGTGAAAAGAAATTCTTTTCTGTTCCCTAGCTAAGCAATGAACACATCTTTTCACCTTTGCTTGTTTCACACCAGCAAGCAAATTCTTCTTTGCCAAACATGTGATCCCCTCTCGCTCATATGACAAAGCCTCTTGTGTCACAATTCTGACAAAGTCTCACTTTCCACCAAATTTATAGAGTTACCAAGAATTGATCCTTATGTCACGTATAAATTTGAATGCTTTCTTCCTCGAGCTATATCCAATCGAGCTATATCCAATGAGCCTTTTGTGAGCTTCCATTGACCATTGAACAAGTCATTATGATAGCCATCATCATCTAATTGTTCTAGAGAGATCAAATTCAAAGGAATGACTGGACCATGCTTGACATTCTAAAGGACTAACGTTGTACCAATATTGGTCTTTAAACAAACTGTGCCAACACCAAACACTTTAACATTACCAGCATTATCCATCTTTAACACGTTGGAGTTAACAGGAGTATAAGATAAAAAGAAGTCGTTACTTGGTGTGACATGCGATGTAGCTCCAGAATCTACTATCCAACTTGTATCTTGAGACATAAAATTGATGACGTTTTTATCACAAGCAAAGAAAAGTTCATCTCGAACAATATCAACAACATTGTTTCCATTATTTTCTTCCTTCTTTCCTTCTCCAAGGTCTTGTTTCAACTTGTTGCAAAACCTTTTAATTAGTCATTTGTTTCCACAATGATAACACGAATGATTCTGATACTTGGATCTTGACTTAGCTCTGCTTTTACCTCTACTTCTCGAACCTCTTGTTTTATCTCTCACTCGATTTTCTGTGAAGAGAATATCTAAATGTGAGTATGTACCTTGAGATCTTCTTCTGACTTCTTCATTCAACACACTACTATTTGCATATTCCATATGATTGTTCTAACTAAGAGTGATAATATTGCACTAAAAAGGGTTTAGGAAACAGCTAGATCCCTTCATTGGTGTAGCACATCACTCGTGTCGAAATTCTCGGACGTGATCTGAGTACAAAGTTCTCTTACCAAAATACACATTCCCCTTTTTAGCTTCCTTTTCTTTAATTAAATCTTTCGATCTTGGTTAACAATGGGCAAGAAAAAGGTCTCCCGGATTATACTTTTCTTCTACTATTCTCTACATGGTATCAGAGCCGCAGACGTTGATTGGCTTTTGGGTTTCATTGCAAGATCGGGTTAGCGGTTGATTCAACTGGTTTGTCCAAATGGATTTAAGTGATTGTGTTAATGGACCGGGAATGAAATTATTGAACCAGTCTAATTACAAGATATGGAAGACATGTATGGAATCATACCTTATGGGTGAGGATTTGTGGGATGTTGTTAATGGAAGTAACATAAGTCCTCCTGATGGCAGACCAGAAAATGATAGTGTATACAAGAAGTGGAAGCAAATTAATTCGAATGTAGAGTTCATCCTAAAGAGAACAATCTCCTCCAATTTATTTGATCATATTATAAGGTGTAAATCAGCTCATGATATAAGGAGGACCCTCGATTAGTTGTTCAATAACAAGAATGAAGCTCGATTGCAGATATTGGAGAATGAATTGGCTAACACCATTCAAGGTAATCTTTCTATTGCCGAATATTTTTTGAAGATTAAGAACTTATGTTCAGAGATATCTTTTTTAAATAGTTCAATAAGAAGAATGAAGCTCAATTGTAGATATTGGAGAATGAATTGGCTAACGCCATTCAAGGTAATCTTTCTATTGCCGAATATTTTTTGAAGATTAAGAACTTATGTTCAGAGATATCTTTATTAAATTCGGAGGAGGCTATCTCTGCAGCACAAATGAGAAAAATTATCATTCGTGGTTTGAAACCCCAATATATTTCATTTGTGACGTCGATGTAAGGATGGGCTCAACAACCATCCTTAGAGGAATTTAAGAATTTGTTGTCGTCACAGGAGTTACTAGCCAAACAATTGATTGGTATCTTTGCCAAAAAAAGGAGAAGGAAATGCTATTGCAGCTGACAAGAGGAATTTTAATGGAAAAGCAAGAGATATATCGCATTCTAGCTTGCCTGGAAAGAAGGAAGAGTATTTTAACTATTATGTAAGAAGCCACTAAGATGTTATCGATGTGGCAATATAGGACACATAAAAAGATATTGCCAAGCAAAGGAGAGCAACATGGCTCAAACTTGGAAAGCTACTGAAGAAGAAGACTGGGAAAGGTGCTTAGTTGCTGAAATTCGAGCAATAGATGCCATGACTTTCATCATTTTTGAAAGAGACTGGATCGCGAATTGAGGATATAATACAGTTTATCACGTGGAGAGAAAAGACACTGATGTCATCAACAATAAGCAAGAAAATTCAGAAGGCGTTCAGACTGGTGATATGATAGCTGCTATCAAGAGAATCAAAGACAAAAATCTTGAAACTGACAATTTAAGTATGGCCGTGAAGGATGTTGAAGTAGCTTCTGAGCATGCAGTGTCTGAAAATATTTATGCTAGTAGTGACTTTTTCGAAGAAAGCATTGAGGGAAATGTAGTGAAAGTTGAAGCCTCTGATCAATCGTCAGCAATATCAAGGTCAATCGCAAGCTTAGATCAAATATTGGATGCAAAAGGAGAAGATGCAGATTAAATAGACAAAGAAGCTAACCTTGAAAGCCAGATTTCAGGTGGAGAGACGGACGACATAATTTTTGAAAGCACTTTAGTTGATAAAGAGGTTATTGAAGAGCTAGAAAAGGAATCTAGTGGTGGATCCTATGTTGGTGGCGAGACTTCATAGGAAATTGATGGAGTTTCTCTAGATAATATAATTGTTGAGAAGTTAAGAGAAAGGGGGAGCTCAAAAACTCAACAAAAATAATTCACATGGCTCAAAAACTTAGCAAGGAGATAATTCACATGGTTCGAAAAGGCTACACAAAAATATTATAAAGCTAACCTGCTATAGAGATGGAGATTTATCAATACGTATTCTTGTTTCTTTGCAGGATCAATTGACGATAAAGAATCTTCTTCACTAGAAGAAGCAAGAAGAGTTATGAAGAAACTGCTGAGATTTTCACCAAGGTGTGGCTCAAAGCTTCATTTGAGTTCTTCCACGACAAGTGAGGGGAAGTTTCCAAAAAATCACTTTAAGGGGGAGTGTGAAAAATAAAGATGATTTTTTGGAGGGTCAAATAATCCTAGATATTTAGTGGAACTTTCTAGAGTTTTGTAGAGTTGCTTGTTGTATCTGAAAAATGCGTAGATATTCTAAAGAATTGGGTATTTGTAGTCAATTATAGAATAGTCCAGATTCTTGTTAGATAGTTAAAAGATAAAGTTATCTAGATTATTTTTGTAGATGGATCTAGAATAGTACCTAGAACCATCCTTACACAAGTATAAACAAGGATGGCCTTAGTCATTTGTATTCAACCCAACAAAAATAAAAGAGTCTCTTCCATAACAAAGTTCTCTTACCAAAATACAAATTCTCCTTTCTAGCTTTCTCTTCTTTACTTGAATCTTCCATCTTAGTCAACGATCTTGGGCTAGTAGAAGGTCTCCCCAATTATACTTTTCTACTGCAATTCTCTACATCGCGTAGGGAGGAAAAATTGGAACTTAAGGACCATTACAACAAATGTCGAAGCTAGCTACCACTTTTCAGTCTCCAATTTACCTCAATATCTCTCTTAATAAGATCCATTTTTTTGAAATAGCAAGAAATACAGATTTGAAAGGAAAAAGGTTGCCCAGCTGAAAACTAAGAAACCATATCCTAACTCATCCACATAACAAATGGGATGGATATCCAAACAGTAACTCAAAGCTTAGTCGCATCGACTCAACAATCAACAGAAAGAAGTTACTTTCTACTACATAAAAAAGTTTATATAGTCTATACGCTGCATATCACGACTTCAATCATATTCATTAGGTAAAAATCAGCAAACAGCATTAGATGAGCAATTAAATATTCAGTAAAGGCTTTTCATGTCCTAATTAGCTGCCTCACTAGTCTCTATAAGCCAAAATCAACTTCTATGAGTCTAGATAAGTTTCTTTACATATTCCCCATTTATTATATTTTTGCCCTCGCCGCCTTAGAAGTCAAGTAATGGAAGACTTTCTTCCTCTTCTTGATTTTTTTTTACTTTTTTCCGAATAACCTTTGTGAGAGTATCGACATAACATCTAGCAGGCACCTTATCTTCAATTCATCAGAGTATATAATTACAATGTGATTTTATGGACCTTTTGCTGAAGCTTCTACTGCTTTATTACTGGTTTATACAGTCTATTCATAGACTGTTATCCTTCCTTTCATCTTTTTTCTTTAGATTAACTAACCACCTAGCACCATTTCGAGAATCCTGAACGGTCACCATAATCACACTGCTCATATTCTCATTCTTGATTCCTATATATCTAAATATCCATCAACCATCCAATGCCCTAAAACACGTAGACCCAGATATAGCAGCTCTCTCGCATAAAGGAGAGCAGGAAAGTCATCTGTGCGGAAAAAAACCTTTTTTACTATGGCATCTTGTCCCTAAACAATTGATCATATAAACCCTTTGTCTATTAATCTGCTCCTCTCCTTACTAAGGTAAATCAAATATGTGACACTTTGACGACACAATACTAGAGAATTTTGCTATTACAGTCCCAAAATCCAGGAAATCACGCAAATGATCAACTTTCCGACCCATCGTCACAGGGTTACTCGTTCTTCAATTCACAGAGTTCTAAATGTGTGTATTCCTTCGACACTAAGATTTATATTCTCCTTACTATGCTGTGCTTCTTTGTTGCATGGTAGAAGTTATGGAAGAAAAATGGTACAACCAGACTGAGACAAAAGCGGATACAATTGAGCAAACAGGTGGTAGCATGGAAACTTATATAAATCTACAGTGACATGTACCAGTATATAAACATTAGATTTTATCAGCAAGTAGAGAAGAAAATATTTTTACCTGGCCCTCCAATTGCTCAATTTTGACGATGGCATCGTCATGTTCATCCTCGAGTTCTGCTAACATGGCCTGCATTATCTTTTTATCCTTGATGGCTACTAGTATTTTCTTCTCAAGTTCCTTCCTTTCCCAAACAAGATTCTCAAACTCGATCTGCATTTCCTGCAGATGCATCTCCAGCTGCACATGTATTGTTCTCAAGTCAGTTGCTTTAAGTCGGTTAAATAATAACTCCTCAAAATGAAGCTATACCAATTTAAGTCATAACTAAATAGACATATGTTACACTAAACGAAACATACAATATATATATATATGAAAATATAAGAAAGCCATTCTACCCAGTCCTTGCACCTAAGATATCCTAATAAACTACAATTTATTTACTGGCAAGGTTTGAATGGAGAAACCTGCCAATTTGAATGCAAGAGATCTTTAAAGAGGAATGGATTAGTAACTCCTGACTACTAACACGGTGGAAGATTTCAAAGTTAATGTGGCACTAAAATTTTGTTTTATGAGAATAGATCAGGAGATACAATAATGATACTGAAGTTACAAAACACTTTTTTTACTGAAGAAAGTATTCCACGAAACTGAACAGCATTAGGAAATAGAGCTACCTGTGACGTCTACCAAGATTATATTCAAGCTATATAGGTGAAAGTTGGAAAAAGGAGAAGTAAAACCCTCGTATAATAGAAAAGGTTCTGCAACCATGGTAATAAAATTTGTTTTTCTACCAATAGAAATTAATGAAAGTTAGCAACTGGGACTTAAAATATTTTCAACAATTTAATGTTCAAGTACCAAATTTCTAGACTTATAAAAGCATCCTTGAAAGATTGTGAAAACGATGAGATCTGACGCAAAAAAGCCTCTGATCTCCACTTGAAGCCCCTACAACAGAGGAAATATTTATGGTCTCTCAGCCCCTATGTAAAAAAGATTGAGAAGGGAAACAAGGGTAACGGCATTTTTATATGTACATATCTGCACAACGTCCATCACGTGTACTAACAAGAGTTGGACCAGAAAATGAGAAAGAATAAATTCATGAAGCACTAGAATATTAGGAGGACTCACACAATAAGCTTTTCAAAATGAAACTTACCACCCTTTCCCTCTGTAGAGCAGTTAAACTTCGTATAGGTAGGGATAGAATAGCAATATACCAAATTATCAGTCTCCAGAGTAACCTGGCATGAAAACCCATAGCAGCTCTCACCAGCGCTGTCCAGGTTTGGATAACAATGCATATCGTTCTCACACCGAAGAAGCAAGTGAATTTGACCAGTGACAAAGGCTTGATCAGCAAGATCATAACAGTGTTGACCAATTGAAGTAACTCTGCCATCTATACTTCCAAAAAGGGTCAAATGTACGCCATCTGCATAAAACGTTCAAGTCCTCAAAATCCCGGTATTGAAGTCAATTCACAGAGTGAACAAATTATATTCTTCAAAAAGAGTACCAGATAAAAACGACAAATTTAGAAGATAGAAATATGTACAACCAGTTTAAAGCTACATACTGGACCACAACATAGAAATGCGTACAAAGATTATTAGGAAAACTCAAATGCTGGAAGCACTATGAAAATCAGCAAATCTCATCTTAAAAAAGGCATTTATCCTTAGAATGCAAGAGGAATTCAAACAGTTCCAAGCTCACGGCTGCCCAATCGGTTCAGCTATCTTTGAAAAAGTCCTGTGTAGTAAAACCAATGAAACCAAAGTTCATTTCTTCTTAGTAGTATTTTATATATGTGGATTCAATTTTGATACGATGGCGTGCTGATTTAATAACATGTGCTGCGAGATGAAAAGTAACAATATACTGATTAGCAACATCACGGTAAATATGATGAATCTAAATATAATAGTACTACCTATGCATCAAAGGGAAGTCCACAGGTTGATCCAAAATCAGCTGGGAGAACTATACCTTATCAAAGAGCCTAGATCAATATCTCT